>NC_039363.1:140606548-140706465 GCF_003573695.1 Papaver somniferum | reverse complement strand
GTTTAGTTCATTTTGTTCATAGTTACTGTTTACTTTTGATTCTGTTCACTGTCCAAATTCAATTCTATTTTCTGTCACAAAAGCCCACTGTAAATTCTCAAGGTTATAGCCAAAGGCTAAGGCCCAGTTCACTGTTACCAAGCCCAGTACACATCAAAAGAACCCAAGCCCAAATTCAAAACCAAAGCCTAGTTCACTACCAAGCCCAGTTCACAAGTGAACTGTTAAGCCCAGTCCACAGTTCTCTCCAAAAGCCTAGTGTACTAATAGGCTAAAGCTAAAGCCCAGTTCATTCCCAAAGAACTCAAAGGCCCAAAGCACAATCATAACCCATTGGTTACCAAAATCCATTGGTACCCAAAGCCCAACAATAGCATTTTAGAGCCCAAAATAGCTAGAAAACTCCAAAACACACCCAGTCTCTGTGGATCGACCCGTACTTGCACGAGCTACAACTGACGACCGTGCACTTGTGGTATTACATGTAGGCCCCGTTTTCATTTCGCTTAATTTTACACATCTCCGGGCCCACCAAGTTTTTGGCGCCGCTGCCGGGGATTGGTGCTGTGTTTTTCTTGTAGTTTTATTAGCTATTTTTGCATTTCACTTCATAGCATTTGCATCTGCATCTGCTTCACTTCATTTGCTGTTGGACCTGCTGTTCTGAACCTGTTTTTCCTCTGCTGGGACGCCACCAAGGAAAAGAACCAAAGCCCAACTGGGTTTTTGCAACAATATCAGAGCAGCTGGGCTGTGCTTAAAAGGTAACCCATTTAAGAGAACCCGATTTGTGGGCTTCCAATTTTTAATTGTGGGCTTGTAATATTAAAGCCAATTTTTGGGCTTCTTTTATTTTCTGTTGGGTTTGTAATTAATTTTTGTGGGCTTGTTTGTTTAATTTGTGGGCTTGTATTTAATTTTTGTGAGCTTGTTTAATTTGGACTTGTATTTTGTATTCTGGGTTTTTAAACCCAGCTGAGCTTGTAACCGATCACGCTAGTTGAACTCGTTAGTGGGCCGAGTACCCAAATTCTAGGCCGAGATTTTGGACTCAGTTCCACCAAAAGTTTTCAACCAAGCGGAGCCAAAGAAAACACAAAACCAACAGTGGGCGTGCTCCCATTCAAAAACCAAATTTTATTCTCCAACTTTCTCTTTCACTTTGGCATGCGAGTGATGCACACACTCGAAATTGACAGCTTGAACTCAAATCCGACAATCATTGTACTTCGCAACTTGGCCCTGCCAATGTTCGGCAATAGTTGCGCTTTACTCAACTTGCACTTCGCAACTTGGCACTGCCAATTGAGTCTTGACTTGCTTAGTTTAACTTCATACTTCATATGCATCACTTGCATTCCTTTTTCCTGAGCAATTGATACCAATGGCGCATTTGGCCCCGCCATTATTGCATATACATTGTCCAAGCCTTGGCCAAAGCTTAGGAATATGCCATATACCAACTCCTGGCTTATTCTTAACTCTTGCATCATACTTGAGTTTGGGAAAACTCAATTCCATGGATATGCATCAATGTCAACATCGCATGTTGCATGTTGCATCTTGCCACTTTGTCCATGTCTTGCCAATCCTTCAATAAAGCCTCATTGTGTTGGACAATAAGCTTCATTACTTAGCCAAATGTCTTTACAATGTAGCGCTACCTTTGCGCTTCACTGGCCTTGCGGGGTTATTCCATCCTTAGCACTTGACAGTTGTTGATGGTGGTTTTTAGTTCAGGGATAAAGTTATAAATTTCCCGTATTTAATATGATATCACTCCACAACGAGACAGAGCTATGTAAAAGTGAAGAGCGTTCAACCTCTTCACCGGCGCATTTATTGAAAAACTCAATATTTTCTTATGAAATTTACCCAGAATGGTGCATGTAGCAACAATCCCAGATATTCTGTAAATTTTGGCACCTTGCCTGTATTATTCGGTTAATATAAGTTTCTTTGAATGCTTTCTGTGGTATGTTCCCCGGCTGAACCCTTAATATTGATATGGCATGACAATTTGTGTTCACTCGCAGCAGAGTAGTACGAATTTCCAAGTATCAAGGCTAAGGTCCTTTCATAAAGAATTCAATCGGAAAGCATACTGCTCTCTGGCAATGAACTTAAAGAACTCTGTGTCAACACATAAAATTCAATCAATTTTATGATAATTCACAAGATTCAGATATTACCCTGACTAATTTGAAAAAATTAGGGCTTTGCTCCCTGCGCAGTATAATAGACCTTGCCTGTCAAAATTAAGTCTAGGTGAACTAGGCAATTAATCCGTCATGGATTAGTACGTGCAAAATCCTACCCATAATCAGAAAGCAAGGAATAAAAGGAGCCGCGGAATAGGAGCAACAACAAAGGGAGGTGTCCATGCCATAGGCCAGCCGGCGCCACTTGCAAGTGGCCACACCCCATACTACTCGAACCGGCCCCTATTCCGGCCACACGCACATGAGTTGTGGCTGGGCCCATTCTTGCTGGCCCTATTTCCCATCGACCAATCAGGTCGCTTTAAATACGCAACACGCACACCATAAGTGTGGCCACACCCGCATTTGGCCGGCCCCTCTTTTAATCGACTAGTCAGGTCGTTCTAAAACTGCCACAGTATTAAAAGAGGCAAGGTTGCGCCAGAAGATCACAATGCCAAATTGGCTTTCCGAAGTTGCGCCAATACGCTAATTGGAATGCCAAACGTGCCATTTCCGTTCCGGCATATTAGTGACATGTCGAACATGCCATGCCTCGCCAAAACGTTAATTGGCATGCCAAACGTGCCACTTTGCCACAGAAGCATGTCGAACGTGGCAACGTACCATAAATAGCGCGCTAACGTGCTAACCTACTTCTTGTTTCTGGCCAAACGCCATAACATATTCCAATTAGGGTATTCTAATAGCTTACATTCAGCAAGCCATTTCCACATTCTGATACAAGTCATAAAATAGCCACACCTTCAGAATTAACCATTCTGGTCTCAACATCTTCTTTGCTTCCCTCCCTAAGACCAACCCTTCTCATTCACTTTGTGACCGAAGCAAGACTGGAACGGCCATTTCTTGGTTTAGTCCAGGATTGTACAGATTGATCTCTCGAATCTAAAGTACTCCCGTGAAGTGCATTTGTTTTAGTTTTAGGTTTCTCACCCACACACCCAAATTTACCAAAACCAGCAGAAACAGTTTTTACCCACAAACAATTGGTGACCACAGTGGGAGATTAATCTCTCGGTTGCAATACCAATTTCCGATTTTATTTTTCAATCCCAATTTCAAGATGGTAGATCTCAGGTCCGGGTCAGCAACAAACCCTGATACCACCGGCGCTGAAAACGCCCTTGATATCAATATTCCTTCCAGTGACATCAATGTACCACCTGTCAGCATGATCAACACCCGCGGCGCCGCAGACTCTACCACTAACACCAGCTGCGTAGGAAACGTTCCCTCAGGCGTTACACCTTCGATCACCAGAGCCAGAGCCGCTGCCGCCACCCCATTGTTTCTTTAAGTGTGACGCTCCTAGTTGTCACCAGAGCTGCTCCACCATCAGGACGAGATACCGGAGGGGCCAGGGGAAGCCAATCCCCTATTACCATTGCTGATTTGATGGAAAGACAAGAAGTTCTTGCTAAGGCTCAGACGGACATGGCCACAACTCAAAAGGAGCGAAACAATGAACATCTGAATGATTAGTCAAGGGATTCAGAATTCGGGCGTTAGATTGTCATAAACCAAATGTGACTGAACATCAATTGGTGGAGTTATGCATTAATACTTTCTAGGACTCTGTTCACAAAACCATGTAATCTACGATGGAGCATGTGTGTGACATTCTCTATTTCTCCAAGGTGCAGCGCCGAGATATATTTTCATCCCTCAACCGTGTTGCGTTTGCAGTTCGACCTTTGCTCCAGGAGATGCTTCAACGTTCTCTCTAGAAGCCGTCGCTTGAACGTTCTCTCCAGAAGCCGCTCCGCTTCAACTTTTCGCTCCAGGAGACGCTTCAACGTTTCGCTCCAGAAGCCGCTCTTCTTAAACGTTTCGCTCCAGAAGCCGCTTCAACGTTCTCTCCAGAAGACGCCAGTCCTTCCTGCCTAGGTTCGTACCCGTAGCCGCCACTCGTCCCTGTCAAGGATTGTGATCGCATCCACCCAAGTCTCTTTTGATCACAACTGCTGCCAAGAACCGTTGCTTTTCATTTGTTAATACCAGCCAGAGCTTCATTATATCAACAACGACTACAAAGAATATTTCGTCCATGTGATGTTCCAAGCATCCCATCTAGGAGAGTACAAAAATCTTGTATCAAATCACAAAGGCGTGGATTCAAGGTGGTACAATCAGAGTAACCTACACTTGGGGACTGAAGCCTCCTTCAGGTTTAAAAGTTTAAACGCAGTCACCGCCTTACTAGCGAATGCAATAGAAGCACATCTTCCACGAGAAAATAAGCTCAGGACAATTACACATGGGAAATTTTGTCACTCTGCTTATTCACGGGAGATCCTGATACACCTAAAGACCAATCATGCGCGAAGGACATGCCTAGTGGAGACAAAGCTAAGTAACTATCCTTAGACTAAATGTTTTATATATATTAGGCATATCAAATAAATTTTAAATCTCTTAGTGTTGAGACATGAAAATTCCTCAACACTCACCATTGTGTTGCTAGGAAAACTGCCTCAACACATTTTTCCTCTTAGTGTTGAGACTTTCAAATTCCTCAACACTCACCGCTGTGTTGCCAGGAAAACTACCTCAACACATCTCTCCTCTTATTGTTGGGACGTGTAAATTCCTCAATACCGTGTTGCCAGGAAAACTTCCTCAACACATTTTTCCTCTTAATGTTGAGACATTCAAACTCCTCAACACTCACCGTTGTGTTGCCAGGCAAACTGCCTCAATACATTCTTCCTCTTAGTGTTGGGACGTTCAAACTCCTCAACACTCACCATTATGTTGCCATGAAAATTGCCTCAACACATTTTTCCTCTTAGTCTTGAGACGTTCAAATTCCTCAACACTCACCACTGTATTGCCAGGAAAACTGCCTCAACACATCTCTCCTCTTAGTGTTGAGACGTGTAAATTCCTCAACACTCAATACCGTGTTGCCAGGAAAACTGTCTCAACACATTTTTCCTCTTAGTGTTGAGACATTCAAACTCCTCAATACTCACCATTGTGTTGCCAGGAAAACCGCCTCAATACATTTTTCCTCTTAGTGTTGAGACGTTCAAACTCCTCAACACTCACCACTGTGTTGCCAGGCAAACTGCCTCAACACATTTCTCCTCTTAGTGTTGAGACGTGTAAATTCCTCAACACTCACTATTATGTTGCCAGGAAAATTGCCTCAACACATTTTTCCTATTAGTGTTAAGATGTTCAAACTCCTCAACACTCACCACTGTGTTTCCAGGCAAATTGCCTCAACACATTTCTCCTCTTAGTGTTGAGACATGTAAATTCCTCAACACTCAATACCGTGTTGCCAGGAAAACTGCCTCAACACATTTTTCCTCTTAGTGTTGAGACGTTCAAACTCCTCAACACTCACCATTGTGTTTCCAGTCAAACTGCCTCAACATATTTTTCCTCTTAGTGTTGAGATGTTCAAACTCCTTAACACTCACCACTGTGTTGCCAGGAAAACTACCTCAACACATCTCTCCTCTTAGTGTTGGGACGTGTAAATTCCTCAACACTCAATACCTTGTTTCTAGGCAAACTGCCTCAACACATGTTTGCTCTTAGTGTTGAGACGTTCAAACTCCTCAACACTCACCATTGTGTTGCCAGGCAAACTGCCTCACTACATTTTTCCTCTAAGTGTTGAGACGTTCAAACTCTTCAACACTCACCACTGTGTTGCCAGGCAAACTGCCTCAACACATCTCTCCTCTTAGTGTTGAGACGTGTAAATTCCTCAACACTCAATACCGTGTTGCCAGGAAAACTTCCTCAACATATTTTTCCTCTTAGTGTTGAGATGTTCAAACTCCTCAACACTCACCACTGTGTTTCCAGGCAAACTGCTTCAACACATTTTTCCTCTTAGTGTTGAGACGTTCAAACTCCTCAACACTCACTATTGTGTTGCAAGGAAAACTGCCTCAACACATTTTTCCTCTTAGTGTTGAGACGTTCAAACTCCTCAAAAGTCACCACTGTGTTTCCAGGCAAACTGCTTCAACACATTTTTCCTCTTAGTGTTGAGACGTTCAAACTCCTCAACACTCACTACTGTGTTGTCAGGAAACTTGACTCAACACATATTTCCTTTTAGTGTTGAGACGTTCAAACTCCTCAACACTCACTACTGTGTTTCAGGCAACTTTCCTCAACACATCTTTCCTCTTAGTGTTGAGATGTACAAATTCCTCAACACTCACTACTGTGTTGTCATGCACACTGCCTCAATATATTATAAGGCTCCACCACCTCAACACTCATCTTTGTATTCAAGGCTCAGCTGCACCACCACTACATGGCACCAGTACTCCGTGGCCAAGACAGAAGCGCGCCAGCACAAAGATTGTGGATTTCTCATGCCTCTTGCCAAAGGTCAATCGAATTTTCCTGGTAATCTTCTCATGTCTTTCCCTTTCGATTTTTTATCCTTGTCTGTCACCATCTCATGCTTACCCCGCAACAATGCTACTGTTACGTGCTAAGCAGGGGACTTAATGTT
Organism: Papaver somniferum; assembly: GCF_003573695.1. Lineage (NCBI taxonomy): Eukaryota > Viridiplantae > Streptophyta > Magnoliopsida > Ranunculales > Papaveraceae > Papaver > Papaver somniferum. Next base: position 140,699,751 of record NC_039363.1, on the reverse strand, counting down.
GATAGTGGTTTTTATTTCAAGGATAAAGTTGTAAATTTCCCGCATTTAATATGCTGTCACTCCGCAAAGAGACAGAGCTATGTAAAAGTGATGAGTGTTCAACCTCTTCACTGGCGCATTTATTGAGCAACTCAATATTTTCTTATGAAATTTACCCACAATGGTGCATGTAGCAAAAATCTCAGATATTCTGTGAATTTTGGCACCTTGCCTGTATTATTCGATTAATATAAGTTTCTTTGAATGCTTTCTGTGGTATGTTCCCCATCTGAACCCTTAATATTGATATGGCATGACAATTTGTGTTCACTCGCAGTAGAGTAGCACGAATTTCCAAGTATCAAGGCTAAGGTCCTTGCATAAAGAATTCAATCGGAAAGCATACTTCTTCTCCACCTCCCTGTTTTAGCAAAACCACCAAATATAACGATATCTTCTTCTTTTTTTTTATCTCCAATACATGTCATTCTTCCTTGTTGATTTGGTAACAATGTAACCAGACCGTAGAACCCTTTAAAATATCCCATATAACTTCCCAGAATATTAAAAACATACCAAGTTTCTTTATCTTCCCCTGTTTAAGCAAACTCCACGTTGCAGCCATACCTAATCGATTTCAACACACGTACATTCCCTGTTTGAATGAAACAGGTCATTCGGCAACCAACTCCGACCAAAAATCCGATTAAATTTCAGCCAAATCACTTCCACAAATATACGCAGATACATCCAAAACCCGTGAACCCGGTTTTGCTCCAAACCAATAATACAGCCCAATTTGATCGATTCTGATGGGCCTACCAACCCTGTTTAATGATAACAAGCCCATCGCAAACAAATCCATCGATTGAATCTCATCAATTCTCGGCCAAAATTCGAGCTCTAAATTTGGTTCGTGAAGAACAGCTTTCCCGCCAAAATCCACGAGCTATGATTCTTATTTTGCCGATTATCTAGCCAATTCTGGTCGAAACAAATACCATCAACAGCCCTGTTTAGTCCTTATGAACAAACCCAATTAATTTCAGAGCTTTAGTTTCATTAAAACTTGTCCAATTCACAAACCCTAATCTGCTGCCGTTGAAAATTAGTTTTTCCGCCAGAATTTAAAATTCAAATGGAGAAGATGACCTCCCCTTAACCAACAACGGTGTCCCTTTAGCAATCTGGGGTATATTTAGAAATTCTTGAGGGTGCGAATAGAAGTTTATGGGGTACAAAGATGAATTTTGGGATGTAAATGGTGAAAACTCCTGGGTGCCTTTATCAACTCCTCCGGGACATTTCTGGGGGTGCTTTTAATACTTTTCTGGGTGCTTTTAGTAGTTTCTCGAGCAACCATCTCTTACCTCTCATATTCACTTCTTTTCTTCAATTTTTATACATCACTAAGGCTGTCATGCTTTTCAGACATAACTCGCATCACTAAAGCCGACATTCCTTTCAGATAGAGAAGAAGTAAATAATGAGAAATAAGTCGCCTCTAACAGCAGTTGCACATGAAATGACATGTTAGCCCCTATTAAGCGACGTTTCTTCTTGTTTTGCTCCAAAGTACCTAAAACTCAAAGTCAAACATAAAATACATAATTTACAAGAAAACTTAGCAAAGAAAGCATAAACAATAGATAAATATCAAGGTGTTTTAGACACCTATCAATGTTCATGTCACCACCATTAATACTGGTCTCCTCGATCTCTGGTTGATCTCCTCTACCATTAACAGTAACAGAAGTGAAGTTTCCACTGAGAGAGTTAGGGTTTGAAGAGTTCATATCGAGAAGAACATAATTATCTTCTAAACTTGATTCTCTACTCCTTTTGTATTTCCTTGGATCCTCATCATCATCCTCCGACCCGACTGCCCCGACCGCTGTATCAAAACTACTAGTACCCGCTTCATTGGGCCCTTTATTTCCATCCGAGTTGTTAAGCCTGTTTTGAACCATATGGGCATGTTTCGCATAATAAGCTTCAAATGTTGGCTCTGTCATGCCGAAAATGAAAATATGCCAAGCTCTCTCTTTACATAACTCGTCAATATGAGCTATTGTGAAAAATTCATAACAAATCTTCCTAGGTTGCTTAACAAAGTGGTATCGAGCCCAAACTTTCTGGTTAGCTGCTGTGAGGAGACAATTACCTCTCTTCAATGGATGACTGAGATCCACTTCAATCTTTGGAGACACAACTCTACCACGAATAGTGTAGCCTCTTGATCCCTCTTCAGCAATCTTCCTTCCCATATCATCACACAGTTTGTTAATGATTCCTTCATCCAGATGCTCTAGATATAGGCCTTTTATCATAACAGAAAAAATCTAATGGGTGAAGACATAGTTCTCAAGTGGAATTGAATTACCGTAATGTTTAAGGACCACCAAGTGTTGATGAATGATCCACGGTGCATTTTTCATGACATCAGCAACATCTTCTGCAGTTCTGAACTTGAAGACATACAAGTTTATTCCCATGGTATTAATCTCAACTCTTCTATGTCTTCTCCATATGATGTTAACCTCTCTTTGAACTTTTTCAAACTCGATATCCTCCTTGGAAATAATCTTTCCAAGGAGATTGTTCTGCCATCGGTTAGCAGTAGCAACTATCTCCTCTACTTTTCCATTTGAGTCACCTATTTACTTTTCCATTTGGTTATATTGTCTTGCAAATAAAACATTTGTACCTAGAATCCTTATAATAACTTTATTAGCTAGACAAGATAGTCTTAATTCATTCTTGATTCTAAATTTGTCAGTGTAGTTTGTTATGTTCAATTCATATTGAGTCACCTATTTACTTTTCGAGTACAAATCATCGGAGAACCACTGATACCCAATTTTAATTTATATGACCATTTGGATAAGTTAACCATTTTAATTTATACGGCTATAAAAAATCGTACCCAGTTTATATTATATGATCATTTGAAACATGTTATCTATTTATTTTCTCGTGCCATTTGTTGTTTGGACACTAGTTGTAGTTTCAGCTTGGTTGGATTGGAGCTATTAAGAACTCAACTCTAGTCTTGGTCTATCCAAGATCACAATTACAAATTACTGAAGCATTACTTCTCTAATCTCTATTAACAATAGAGACTTTCGAGTTTTTATTTATAAATGGAGATCATACACAACTTTGGAGTTTTCATTTATAGATGGGATCGGTCTGCTGCTCTGTTGGATAGAGTAGAGAAGCTTATGTTAGAGACGGAATATATCTCTTCATAACTAAGCTTCCCTACTGGTCTAATGAAATATGTTACCTCATAAAAACTAATTTCAAAACCTATATACGAGGACTTATGGTTGAATTATTAACTATGATCGAGGGATATAGAAGATAGAAAAAATGAAACTTAAATAAACACAGACGGACAAAATCGGTTTGCCCGTCAGTAGAGGTTGACTGTAAACTTGTCTGTATGTGAGGATTAGATTGAAATATAGGGATTTGAAATATAGGGATTTCAATGACGCTTGCTCAAGTAATTAAAAAAGATTGGTTTTCCCTTGGGTGGTCTTTCCCTTCACAATTATAAAGAGGAAAAAGTTCACGACACGAAAATCTGTTGAACTAGCCCATGCGTTGACCAGTACAGTAGAGTAGCTTAAAGCCTGTCTCGATGCAGCGCAAGTGGACACTGCAGTACCGCAATTTTAGGGCCCAATTATTTCGTTTACAGACATATTAGAGCCCATAAAATGTGGGAAGAAAATATATGTCATATGTTCTTGATTTCTTGGTAGTTGGTGTTGAAATCCAGTAAGAAAAGCCACTATTTTATTTAGCGATTTTTTTTTTTGGGGACCAGTTTTTTTGGGACCATTGTTTTATAAGACCATCTACCTTACAATGCTAAGGGGTGTTCTAAAGTAGCGAGTTTACTAATTTCCCCCTTACCCTAATTAACATTAATCCTAATTAACACTAACCCTACCGTACATCGTGAAACCTAATCTAAAAAAAAAAAATCTGCCGCAAGATATTGGTACTCCAAGATATGGAGGGGACGTCTTGTTTGGCTACAAAAACTCATGGGCTGCTAAGATCTATTCGACAAAGGTATTGAATCTTAACCATGAAGATTTCTCAATGATTTTATTATATTTTGACATATATTTTTCTATATATATTAGTATATAAGATAGGATGTTGTTATTGTAGGACTATAATAATGATGTTCATGTTTTAAAACGTCAAAAGAACAAGATATGGAATATAGAAAATGAGTGTGATGAGGTCTGGTTGGCGGTATATGATTGTGTACTTTGGAACGCGATACAACACGTGCACCAAAAATTTGATACTGTCATTGTTACTGCATTTGCCGAGAGGGCTTATACAGAGACGGATACCTTTCATCTACCGTTTGGCGGGATGGAAATAACTCCGGATGATTGTTTCAGAATCACAGGCCTACCAATTACGGGAATAAATGTTCGAGAAGGCTATGATCACTCAATGAGTTATGAACGTCTTGAAAAGTTGGTCGAAAAGTGTCTAGGATGGAGCTCTAGCAAGGCACAATGTGAGTTTAGAAGAGCTGCAAAAGAGCCTTACGAAGGTGATGAGCATAATCCGTTTAACAAAGACCGCACGTGCAAGAAGATGTTGAAAAAGATCAAGATGACAACCTTGGTTGATGAGTTTAGTGGGACGAGCAAGTTGGTTCTTGAAGGAAAGTTGGTGATGACCGAAGAGAAGATTAAGCACCATGTGACTGCTTATTTGTTATATCAACTAGGAACCATTTTCTTCCCCGACACTTCAGGTCACGTGGTAAAAGCCCATTACCTCCAGCTATTGGACCCCCTTGAACAGGTGAAAAACTACTGTTGGGGCATTGTGGTTCTTTCATTCATTCAAGCGGAGCTCAGAAAAGCTTCGAGGCTTAGGAGTGTTTTCTTTGGAGGGTTATACACCCTTGTCCAGGTACATCGTTGAATTATCCTTCGTGTGTTTAAAACTTCTCATTGCGAACAAATTGAACTTTTTTTTTTGATAAGTGAATGAATTTGTATTGTTACTAATCATACTGCGAATGTATCATTTGTGGGTTCTTCCCATAGGTTTGGGTGTACGCCCACTTCCCTAAACTGAAACTATCTCATGCTCACAATCCTTGGCCTTATAGGAAGCCAACAATGTTCAACAATGGCATCTCGTATTTGTTTGTCTTGTAAGTGAAATCCATTATAAGAACTTCATCGAAGGACTGAGCCAATTGAACACTCTTCGGATGAGCAATGAAGAGATGCGTTATTTCTTCTCCCGGACCTACCTTCTTTTGAACCGCGTAGCCTTTCTCTTGAGCCAAAAAAAAAATTGTTGCATTACTTGTCTATCCTTCCATTCATTCCTTTTAATTGTCTCAATTGCATTGTAAATGGTTTGCAAACCTGATACGTTATCCGGGTTATCTTCCTTTAATAAGCGAAGCATAACGGTAGGCGGAATACTCATTTTCCTATACTTAGCAATTTTTCCACTTCTTGAGGAGTGAGCCTTGCGGCCATTGCATGTCCTTCAAGATCTTCCGGACGAGGGTGGTTATGACGACCTACCACCTTATCCATACCTAGAAACCATTTCTTCGTTAATTTGTTATTGCTAAATACTAGCTTGAACGGGCATTTAATTTTCTTTGAGCATGTTGTGTTCTTCCTCGTCGTCTTTCCTTTATACTCATAACCCTTCCTCTTGTGACTAACATCGGGATCTCCACTTCTCTCACAAACCATTTCCAAATGAGTTTGGCTTTCTTTTCCATTCAAAACTAGGACGCAATTGACTCTCTTAGCATGTTCTCTAGCTCAATTCTTCGCATCAATAGGTAAGTCAAATACCAACTCATTAGCATAGTGATGAGATGTATCTTCGAACAACATATTAACCGGAGAAGGTTGATCATCCATTGGTATAGGCTGGCTTTCCATCTCCAAGAAATGTAAAAACATCAATTGGAATTACATTACAGTTCGGTTAATTATAAATTTTATCGCAATAACCGAACTCAAGGTTCGGTTTATAAAGCAAAGTTGACATATAACCGAACAAGTAACAAATAAAACGTTCGGTTACTTCTTATTTTATCTAGATAACCGAACATTACACTGGAACTTCATTTTTTTTCCCTAAGTTCGATTATTTACGTTGTTATTTCGAGTTTGCGAAACAACCGAACTTAATACACTAAGTAAACTCTAATATTACGTAGAGTTCGGTTATCTAGTTCGTAAACATGCAGTTTGCGAAACAACCGAACTTTGTAAACTAAGTTAATTCTTATTTTTACGTAAGTTCGGTTAGTTATTGGTTGCGTACCAACCGAACTTTGTACGCTAAGTTAGATCTAATTTTTACGTAGTTAATTTGTAACGAACCAACCGAACATTACACTGAAATCTGAGTTCGGTAACCTGCGTGTTTGGAGAAAGTAACTGAACAACACTTTCAGGTGAGTTCAGTTACTTTCGTGTATAGCTAAAGCAACCGAACTGCACTTCCAGATGAGTTCGGTTAGCTGTTCTTGACATAGTGTAACCGAACTAGTCCAAATCCACTTGAAAAATTTGCATTTTTAGGAAAGTTTTGACCAATTCAACATACATTATCTAAGTTTGGAGCATACTTGGACACCCAAATACTCTTCCTCCGGTTGTGGTTGATAAAATCCATCATATTCATCTTGAGATTGAGTTTTGGGAAGAATAGAATCATCATCTAAGAAATAACTCATATTCGGATCATTGTGAATATTAACAAATACTCTAGGAGAGGATGGAGATGAAGAATCAGATGAGTTTTCATCACTTGAATACCCAAACTTCGTGAATTGGAAAAAAGAATTATTTTCCATATTTTTTTCCTTCATCTTCTCTAACTTTACTCTCTCTAAAATTCTACTCATCTAATAATTATACCATTTTTTGATATAATTTCACTAATTATTATTAATTAAATCATTTAACTAATCATAACCTAAAATTAATTATTAAGATAGTTTAGGTATTAATATAAATATCAGATATGGAGTGATCTAAATTTACTTATAATGTCTTTAACCAAAATAAAACAATGGTCCCAAAAAAAAAATGCTCCCCAAAAGATTGTTCTTTATTTAGCAGGGCCATCGGAGCAAACATCCGTGACTATAAAGGAGACTGCCTCTGCACCAATAAATTCTTTATCACACAAATATCTCAGATAAATTAATTAATTACAGAATGAAAAAGTTTAGCAATTTTTAATATTTAGTTGATTTAAGTACAGAATGAAAGATAGCAATAAAAGCCATTCAAAAAAGGGAAAACATTTACGGAGTTTCACCCATAGGCCATAATTAAAGAAAGATCCACCATAATTATGGTTGGAGCTTCATCTCATCTGTAGCTTTTATCATTCAATTGTACCTTAGAAAAATATATGCTCAGAGGAAAAGAATGAAACAACTTTTGAGTGGGGTACTACTCAATAATAAGAGACTGAGGGTTAAAATAAGATGAAATCTCTCCAAAGAAAAGATAGATATGATGAAGAAGATAACATCAAAGTCTTAAAATACTGTTATGCATTTCCTGGCACATAGATCTTTCAAATAGTTTGGGTGGGTGTCACCCTTTGATGCATTATGCATTCATGCAGTGTAGCTACTACAAACTAGTATTCTGTATTCCATAACCTACCAACAGCTAAGCTAGATAGATCCTGTTCCCTCACAACACTACGGGCATATGATAGCAGCTAGGGTTTTTAATAGTTTCAAAGACAAAAGGCCGTACCAACATGTTGCCGCGGTACACTGCTCACTGGTACTCGATGGCTGATATCTAGATCTATCCTTTTACTCGCATCATCAACAGTATCTGAATTCAATACGATATATGGGAACACTGTTCAGTACATACACTACTTTGTTTACGACTTAAATTTACCACAAGAGCCAGCATATTCGGATTAGGAACTTATCTCGCTTTAGCTTTAAACCTTTGGTGTGTGCTTTTTATTAGTAAATCCATGTTGTTAAAGTTGAGAACCGAATCTACACCCTTTTTTTTGCTTTGAATTTTATTGTTCAGAATGGAATAAATCATGCATATGCAGTCGGAATTGTAAACTATGCAGTCACTTTGTAGCATTGGATTCTCTGAAAGCAGAAGAAACAAGAGGTAACTAACCGGTTGCTAAGGAACAAACTGGAATCCCACTGAGTACGTTAGTTGCATGAATGATCATGATGGAGTATATTTATATGAGAATGATTGACTGATTGATTGAACATCGTACCCAAATGTTTAATTTCTTTCAAATGAGTCGAAACTGAATTATGATTTCGTTTGTGCCACGAGTCACGAGCCCAAGATGTCTATTTTTTGGTCCACACAAGATGGCGATACTCAAGTCTACTTGGTGCACTTCCAAAGTGTGCAACTGTTACAGAGATTCTGTTGGGAAATAAGCATTTTTGTGCAACGAGAAAAAAAAGAAAAAAAGAAAGAGTTTTGGTTTTTCTCAAGTATTGTAAACTATTTTGTGGACAAATAATCCACATCTCCAATGGATTGTGAATCTTTTTGTTTTTCATGATACATAGGATTTTAGATCCCTAATTAACATTAATCCATCTACAATGAGTTTTTTTTTTTTTGATAAACAAGGAACCTTTTCATCAATGGAAATAAAATCGAAACTAAGAGAATGGAAAGTAACAAGAACATACCGTAAAAGTACAATACCGAAAAATCCGACAAAAGAAAGAGAAGGATTACCGGAGTATGACAAATACAAGTATGAATAAGATCTGATTAAATCGGAAGAAAGATGGTTTTTCTCGGAATTAAATTCCAACCATTTAGTTTGTTTTTCTTCTTTAGAAAGATGTGCTCCCAAAATAGGAGTGATTTGCTCAAATCTCTTGTAACTAGTGATGAAGCTTCCGTCGTCAAAAGGACCATCGATGAAGTTTCCGTCACCGTATAAGTTGATGATGAAGATTTCGTCGCCGGAGATAACAAAGTTGAAGATTTCGTCGTTGGAGAGCATCACTATTGATCTTAAAATCCAACATGATAACCAAGAATCGCCATTAAAGCAAATATAAACCTCAATAGAGTAGATAAAACCATCATAACAGTGTAGATAAGTAGAAAACATAATAACAACTAAATAAACTACTAATTAACCTAGAAAACAAGAAATAATGAAGAAATATGCTCAAATCAATTATTTTACTTTTTTAGAGCATCTCCAACAGTGGGTGTAAAAAATTCTATGTGGAAGACTTATTAAGACTTTTATTTAGGAGATTTTACACATACATTAAATATAGGACTCCATAGTTAAAAAACTATCTCCAGTAGTAAAGGGTTTAATCATTTGTTGTGCGACATTTCCGGCCTTGGCCTAGGCTGCCAAGGCCGTGGCACCCAGCCGTGCATCTTTCTCGGCCTTGGCGGCATCCAGCCGTGCATCTTTCTCGGCCTTGGCAGCTTGGGCCAAGGCCGTACCAGCTAGATGTGCGACATTCTCGGCCTTGGAAGCTTGAGCCAAGGCCGTAGCACCTAGTCACGCGTCATTACCGGCCTTGGCAGCTTGGGCCAAGGCCATGACACCTAGTCGCGCGTTGTTACCGGCCTTGGAAACTTAGGCCAAGGCCATGGCATCATGCCATGCGTCATTCTCGGCCATCGCAGCTTGGGCCAAGACTATAGCACTATACCGCGCGCCATTCTCGGCCATCATAGCTGAGGCCAAGGTCATGGCAAGGCTCTGTGCACTATTTTCGGCCATGACAGCTTATGCCACAACAAGGCACGATTGCGCCTTAATCCCGCTGATGGTTTTGGCTAAATTGTTTAACACACGTCCATAAGGCATACATCATATCAATGGCTATGATTTATCCCAAGTAAGATGAGATCTACGATTCATCAAAAACACCTAAGAAACATCAAAATACATCACATGGGAGGATTATTCACGGGGTATTGGTTTAGTGGTCTACGGCAACATACGACGTGGAAACACCCCATGTGAAAAGTTAAACTAGTGTGGCAGTTGCAGCAGTTGGAGAGATAATGGGCGTAACATAAAGGCATTTCCAGAAACTTCCCTCAATTATCTCGCACTAACCCATCATATCCATCTCTCCATGCTCACGACTTCCACGACTTACGAGATTGGCACTGTGTATCTTAAACTACTATAAATAGGTGGCTCAACCTATTCAGAAAACATAACAAGCTTTCATATCCAAAAAAACTTTGCATTGTTTATAGCTCTGTATGCTTCCCTCCCCTAAGATCAAACCATCTTCCTCCCCATCGTGACCGAAGCACGACGGAACGGCTACTATCATGGTTTAGGCTTGTCTTGTTATATTTTGATTTTCGAACCTAAAAAGAAAGTACCACATCGGTGCATTTGTTGTACCTGGAAGTAATTTTTAGGTACTAACAATTGGCGACCACAGATAGAGACCAACTTCTCGGTCACGAAATCAGATTCTTCATCCAATTGAAAATCAGTCCTTCAAACTTTTGAAAACATGGTAGAGCTTAGATCCGGTGAAAGGGTTGATCCCAGTTCCAGCAACCTCAATGGTCCAGATCTTGAGAATACCCCTTAGAATATCATCCCAGAAAATAACACTCCTCCTCCTAACCGTGGTACGGAAGGTGATGCCAATGCCGAAAAGGGGAATGGGGAAGCACCCTCGAGCATAACCGACTTGATGCATAGACAATAAAACCTGGTAAAGACACAGGAACAGATGGCGACTACTCAGACAGAAGTACTTACCTGCCTCAGAACCTTAGCAGAGCAGTTGACTCCGGAGCAACGTCAAGTTCAGACAGAGCAGGCGCACACCACTCCCGAATCTTCCATCTGCTTCGAAAACTTAAGTGAGAATCTAAGAGAATATGGTGCACACACTATTGCACCAGAAAACAACCAGCAGCCGAATTTCATCACTCGACAAGATATGGAGAAGCTTCTGCAGAACCATGGAAAAGATGAGTCATCATTATTTCACTACCGTCAACCGCCTTATACTGAGGATGTTCAGAAAGCACCTATACCAAGAAGATACATATCACTTACGTTTTCTCTTTATGATGGAACAGGTAACGCCCGTGAACATATCTCCCGATTTCTAGAAGCTTTAAGAGTGCATGAGTACCACCAAGTATTGCGACTTAAAGGGTTCTCTTTGGAAGAGCGTATACTTGGTACAACAATCTTGCCCCATATAGCATATCCAGCTGGTCTGAGATGGTGAGTGCCTTTTATTGGAAGTATTTCTTCGTTTCCGAACAAATTACGTTCTCGGATTTGGGAAGGATGTTCCAGCACAACAACGAACTTCCCAATGACTATGTCAGGAGATACAGGATTCAATCCCTCGACTTGCATGACCAAAAAATAATGGAGCAGCAACTAGTGGAATCGTGTATCAATGGTATGATCCCTGTGTATCGCACCTTACTCGAAATTTTTTTATGTTTCCAAACTTTCTCGGAATTGCACGAAGCGTCCAAGCAATCAGCCACCGCCGCCCTGACATTGCTTGAAAGGATAAGGCCAGTTAAAGAAGAGAGTTGTGACACACGTGGGAATAGACGTCTAATCAATAAGAAATACTCGGTTCAACCCTCTATCGGCGCTGTCACCAATGTGGAATCCAAGAGAAAATCCGCACATCAGCAAACTCCTCGAGCAAATTGTTCCATGTCTGCTCCAGCGCCTGCACAGGATCCGGCACCGCCTATGCAGGGTCCTCCAAAAGCTACACGACAACAACCACCAGTGAAATCGGATTCGGCATTTCCAGACTTCTCCTGCCTAATGGAAGAAGTCCTTGAATTACTAGAAGTCTGGATACAAGACAGATCTATCAAATTACCTCTTGTGCGTCTCCCGCCTACTGATGAAGACATGGAGGATCCGAACTATTGTCGCTTCCACAAGTTCGTCAATCACCCTACTCGCTAATGTAACTAAAGAAAATATAGAATCAGGAGAATTGCAGTTGGGGACTGAAGGCGTTCACAAAGATCCGCTCCCTGTCAGAAATTTCACTCTTTCTGAGGAATCCGTCAATCAGGCGGTTCAAAGTCTAATAGAACGTATGTGCGAAATTATTTATCTTTCAAAGGGTCAGCATAGATATATCTTCACAGCCCTTAATCGTGTTATCTCTGGTAAGCCTCTGCTTTTTGATGAAAAGGTCATAACTACATGCAAGCCCGTTCCCAAGATCGAGATTCAGAGTAACGAGAAACCAAACTGTTAGAGCATATCTCGGTTGAACTCACCAAGCGTTGGTATGTCAAGTTTGGTTGTCATATTTTAGTGTGTCAAAAAATCATCTAAAGTCGCTTGATTGTATATTAGAGTCAACTTCGTTTAGGTTAGACTAGAAAGTCTAGGAATGTTGAGACATACAAGTATTACTCCGAAGACCTGAAGAATGTGAAGAAGGAGCGAACTACAATGACGACATCATCCTTCCTCTTGAGGTTACTAATATTGACTTGAACTGTTTCATTTCTAACGTATCTTTCAAGTCGTGCTATATTGAAAACATAAATGCGAAGCTGTATATACTGTACATATTGTATAATACTCTAGTGATGTGACATGATCATAATAGTATGATCATAGTATTAAGGGAATTAGACTACGAAGTATAATGCTTATCTTTTGAACTTCGTAGATATGATATCGACATAATCTTGTATATATTGTTATGATTATGTGAATGGGTTATGGTGAAGATTTCATCATAGGAAACAATGTTCTACATTCGTTTAAAGGAAGTACATTCATGATCTTGTTTTATGAGTCGAAATGGAAATCATTAGGCTTATTGGTCCGGCTATTCATTGCAAATCATTAGGCTTATTGGTTCCTTGAACATACTATAACGTGCACTATTGTATTTGAAGTTTGTACTAAAATGGCATTATGTTTCCAAACCTAAACCTGGTATGTTGTCTTAAACTCAAACCCTAAATTTCAGCTATATGAATGATCACATCATAAGCCGTGGCACCATGCCACGCACTATTCACGGCCTTGGCAGCTAGGCCAAGGCCAGGGAACCATGCCACGCACTAATCACGGCCTTGGAAGCTTAGGTCAACGCTAGGGCACCATGCCATGCGCTATTCACGGACTTGGCAGCTTAGTCCAAGGCCGTAGCACCATCCCGCGCAATATTCATGGCCTTGGCAGCTTGGGCCAAGGCCGTAGCACCTAGTTGTGCGACATTCTCGGCCTTGGCCTATGCTTCCAAGGCCGTGGCACCTAGCTGTGCGACATTCCCGACCTTGGCCTAGGATGCTATGACCGGTAAGGCAAGTGATGCACAATGATCGTGTGTTACAATGTTGCAGGCTAAGTTAGTGTCCGACAATGATTGCGATACTGCATAGACTGCCAAGTGCTAAGAATGGCATAACCCTGCAGGGCCAGCGAAGCATAAAGGTAGCGCTACACTGTAAATACATTTGGCTAAGTAATGAAACTTATTGGCCGACATAATGAGGCTTCATTGAAGGAAAGGAAAGAGAAGACCAAAGTGGCAAGATACAACATCCGATGTTGGCATTAAGGCATATCCATGGAATTGAGTTGGCCCAAACTCAGGGATGATGCAAGAAGGTATAATAGAATAAGAATTAGTCTATGCATTAGTTCAAGGCAGGGCCAAAGCTTGACCAGTGCAAACAAGCTAGCAATGCAAGAGTGGCATTGTTATTGTCAAGCAAAATTGACTAAGTGAAGCATATGACGCATGATTAACTAGAATGAGTGTAAGTAATTGTCCTTAATGATTGAAGGACAAGGATTGTCCGTGCATTGTCTTAGAGCAAGAAGTTTGCAGGGCCAAGGTTTCTGAGCATTGGATCAAGGATAAGTCCAGTAAAGCGCAACAGTTGTGCAATACGGCTCAAGTGACGGTTAGCAGTTGGTTACGGGATTCACAAACATGCCAAACATGCGAGGAAAGAAAGGAAGGTTATAAAAGGAGTTTATAAGTGTCATAGAGAGTTCTTAACTGCTTTGGAACAGATGTTGAGTGTTGGCCCGAGTTTGAAGAGAAACTGTCCAAGATGACACTTAATAGGCGGTTACGAAACTGCTCCGTGGGACAGATGGATATCCCTTGCGTGTGCAATTGTTATGCACGGTCTTGGCAAGTAAATCTATTGTATAAATAGTCCTAATGCATGGTAAATTCGGCAGGCTTACATAGGATAATGTGAGACTCAAATTGAGAGAGTTTTTGTAAGGCTAAGGCTTGGTTCAAGAGGAACAAGTCTGTGTAAGACCCTAAGTGGACAAGTTTTGTATATCTTCCCTTTGGTGCAATTAAATGAGATGATTGTGTCATGTTCTAAATTTTCTTGGTTATATGATTATTGTTGGTAATGTATGGCATTATTTGAGTGCATTATGGGGTACATTTGAGAAGTTAAGAGAAATGAAAGAAGGCTAAATACTTCCACTGTTGAATCGAAGAGTTGGCTGTTTTCATTGGTGCGAACTTATAAGGCTGAAGTGCAGGTGGGTGAAGTTTGATTCACAGAACCACTGTGCTGTCGGGTTACACTTTCGCAGAAATTTATTTAGGGCGTTTGGAGGTGTGACAGTTGCCAAGGCCTTGGCACCTAGATGTGCAACATGCCCGGCCTTGGCTGCCAAGGCTGTGGCACCTAGTTGTGCGACATTTGCGGCCTTGGACTAGGCTGCCAAGGTTGTGGCACCCAGTTGTGCATCTTTCTCGGCCTTGGAATCTTGGGCCAAAGCCGTGGCACCTAGCTGTGTGACATTCCCGGCCTTGGCCTAGGCTACTGTCACATGCCTATTTAATCCCCTAAAATTTTCATGGGACATGACCGGTAATGATTGTGGTTCAGTGAATCAACTTCACCCAAAATCACTCAGCTTGCATCAATGTACGCATCTTCCTTTCACTCTAAAGGCTTTGCACAACGGAAGTCTTTTCTTCTTTCTTTCTAACTCTTCATGATCCCATAAGCATAAGAGGTTCTACCATGTACTTGAACAATTCTCACGCAAACCAGCAACACAATGAACACAAAGAATACTGCAACAAACCCATTTTATTGCACTAAAGGAAGATTACAAAACTCGTCCATCACATGGACCCAAAACAGGCCATTCACCCTCTTGGTGAATGCCTAACTCTCTCTACAAAATCAGTGGTTCTTCTCAAATTGAACAACACTCATTTACAAGGGTTTTATGATATTTATAACGCCAAGAACCAGGGCCAATCGTATGCAACACAATTGCACGTTTGATGAACAACCATCTGTCCATGGGCAGTTCCCCTAACCGCCATCCTTACTTTTTAACTGCCAACTTTAGTGCTGGCTTGCAGAAGTGCGCCAAACTTGTCTTGAACGGTTAGGACATGCCAAACTCGGTTACAAAGCTCTTTTATAAACGTCTCCAACTTTCTCTTTCACTTTGGCATGCGAGTGATGCACACACTCGAAATTGACAGCTTGAACTCAAATCCGACAATCATTGTACTTCGCAACTTGGACCTGCCAATGTTCGGCAATGGTTGCGCTTTACTCAACTTGCACTTCGCAACTTGGCACTGCTAATTGAGTCTTGACTTGCTTAGTTTAACTTCATACTTCATATGCATCACTTGCATTCCTTTTGCCAGAGCAATTGATACCAATGGCGCGTTTGGCCCCGCCATTATTGCATATACATTGTCCAAGCCTTGGCCAAAGCTTAGGACTATGCCATAGACCAACTCCTGGCTTATTCTTAACTCTTGCATCATACTTGAGTTTGGGACAACTCAATTCTATGGATATACATCAATGTCAACATCGCATGTTGCATGTTGCATCTTGCCACTTTGGCCATGTCTTGCCAATCCTTCAATGAAGCCTCATTGTGTCGGACAATAATCTTCATTACTTAGCCAAATGTCTTTACAATGTAGCGCTACCTTTGCGCTTCACTGGCCTTGCGGGGTTATGCCATCCTTAGCACTTGACAGTTGTTGATGGTGGTTTTTAGTTCAGGGATAAAGTTATAAATTTCCCGTATTTAATATGATATCACTCCACAACGAGACAGAGCTATGTAAAAGTGAAGAGTGTTCAACCTCTTCAACGGCACATTTATTGAAAAACTCAATATTTTCTTATGAAATTTACCCAGAATGGTGCATGTAGCAACAATCCCAGATATATTCTGTAAATTTTGGCACCTTGCCTGTATTATTCGGTTAATATAAGTTTCTTTGAATGCTTTCTGTGGTATGTTCCCCGGCTGAACCCTTAATATTGATATGGCATGAAAATTTGTGTTCACTCGCAGCAGAGTAGTACGAATTTCCAAGTATCAAGGATAAGGTCCTTTCATAAAGAATTCAATCTGAAAGCATATTGCTCTCTGGCAATGAACTTAAAGAACTCTGTGTCAACACATAGAATTCAATCAATTTTATGATAATTCACAAGATTCAGATATTACCCTGAATAATTTGAAAAAATTAGGGTTTTGCTCCCTGCGCAGTATAATAGACCTTGCCTGTCAAAATTAAGTCTAGGTGAACTAGGCAATTAATCCGTCATGGATTAGTACGTGCAAAATCCTACCCATAATCAGAAAGCAAGGAATAAAAGGAGTCGCGGAATAGGAGCAACAACAAAGGGAGGTGTCCATACCATAGGCCAGCCGGCGCCACTTGCAAGTGGCCACACCCCATACTACTCGAACCGGCCCCTATTCCCGCCACACGCACATGAGTTGTGGCTGGGCCCATTCTTGCTGGCCCTATTTCCCATCGACCAATCAGGTCGCTTTAAATACGCAACACGCACACCATAAGTGTGGCCACACCCGCATTTGGCCGGCCCCTCTTTTAATCGACTAGTCAGGTCGTTCTAAACCTGCCACAGTATTAAAAGAGGCAAGGTTGCGCCAGAAGATCACAATGCCAAATTGGCTTTCCGAAGTTGCGCCAATACGCTAATTGGAATGCCAAACGTGCCATTTCCGTTTCGGCATATTAGTGACATGCCGAACATGCCATGCCTCGCCAAAACGTTAATTGGCATGCCAAACGTGCCACTTTGCCACAGAAGCATGTCGAACGTGGCAACGTACCATAAATAGCGCGCTAACGTGCTAACCTACTTCTTGTTTCTGGCCAAACGCCATAACATATTCCAATTAGGGTATTCTAATAGCTTACATTCAGCAAGCCATTTCCATATTCTGATACAAGTCATAAAATAGCCACACCTTCAGAATTAACCATTCTGGTCTCAACATCTTCTTTGCTTCCCTCCCTAAGACCAACCCTTCTCATTCACTTTGTGACCGAAGCAAGACTGGAACGGCCATTTCTTGGTTTAGTCCAGGATTGTACAGATTGATCTCTCAAATCTAAAGTACTCCCGTGAAGTGCATTTGTTTTAGTTTTAGGTTTCTCACCCACACACCCAAATTTACCAAAACCAGCAGAAACAGTTTTTACCCACAAACAATTGGTGACCACAGTGGGAGATTAATCTCTCGGTTGCAATACCAATTTCCGATTTTATTTTTCAATCCCAATTTCAAGATGGTAGAGCTCAGGTCCGGGTCAGAAACAAACCCTGATACCACCGGCGCTGAAAACGCCCTTGATATCAATATTCCGTCCAGTGACATCAGTGTACCACCTGTCAGCATGATCAACACCCGCGGCGGCGCAGACTCTACCACTAACACCAGCTGCGTAGGAAACGTTCCCTCAGGCGTTACACCTTCGATCACCAGAGCCAGAGCCGCTGCCGCCACCCCATTGTTTCTTCAAGTGTGACGCTCCTAGTTGTCACCAGAGCTGCTCCACCATAAGGACGAGATACCGGAGGGGCCAGAGGAAGCCAATCCCCTATTACCATTGCTGATTTGATGGAAAGACAAGAAGTTCTTGCTAAGGCTCAGACAGACATGGCCACAACTCAAAAGGAGCGAAACAATGAACATCTGAATGATTAGTCAAGGGATTCAGAATTCGGGCGTTAGATTGTCATAAACCAAATGTGACTGAACATCAATTGGTGGAGTTATGCATTAATACTTTCTAGGACTCTATTCACAAAACCATGTAATCTACGATGGAGCCTGTGTGTGACATTCTCTATTTCTCCAAGGTGCAGCGCCGAGATATATTTTCAGCCCTCAACCGTGTTGCGTTTGCAGTTCGACCTTTGCTCCAGGAGCTGCTTCAACGTTCTCTCTAGAAGCCGTCGCTTCAACGTTCTCTCTAGAAGCCGTCGCTTCAACGTTCTCTCCAGAAGCCGCTCCGCTTCAACTTTTCGCTCCAGGAGCCGCTTCAACGTTTCGCTCCAGAAGCCGCTCCTCTTAAACGTTTCGCTCCAGAAGCCGCTTCAACGTTTTCTCCAGAAGCCGCCAGTCCTTCCTTCCAAGGTTCGTTCCCGTAGCCGCCACTCGTCCCTGTCAAGGATTGTGATCGCATCCATCCAAGTCTCTTTTGATTACAACTGCTGCCAAGAACCGTTGCTTTTCATTTGTTGATACCAGCCAGAGCTTCATCATATCAACAACCACTACAAAGAATATTTCGTCCATGTGATGTTCCAAGCATCCCATCTAGGAGAGTACAAAAATCTTGTATCAAATCACAGAGGCGTGGATTCAAGGTGGTACAATCAAAGTAACCTACACTTGGGGACTGAAGCCTCCTTCAGGTTTAAAAGTTTAAACGCAGTCACCGCCTTACTAGCGAATGCAATAGAAGCACATCTTCCACGAGAAAATAAGCTCAGGACAACTACACATGGGAAATTTTGTCACGCTGCTTACTCACGGGAGAGCCTGATACACCTAAAGACCAATCATGCGCGAAGGACATGCCTAGTGGAGACAAAGCTAAGTAACTATCCTTAGACTAAATGTTTTATATATATTAGGCATATAAAATAAATTTTAAATCTCTTAGTGTTGAGACATGAAAATTCCTCAACACTTACCATTGTGTTGCTAGGAAAACTGCCTCAACACATTTTTCCTCTTAGTGTTGAGACTTTCAAATTCCTCAACACTCACCGCTGTGTTGCCAGGAAAACTACCTCAACACATCTCTCCTCTTATTGTTGGGACGTGTAAATTCCTCAATACCGTGTTGCCAGGAAAACTTCCTCAACACATTTTTCCTCTTAGTGTTGAGACATTCAAACTCCTCAACACTCACCGTTGTGTTGCCAGGCAAACTGCCTCAGTACATTCTTCCTCTTAGTGTTGGGACGTTCAAACTCCTCAACACTCACCATTGTGTTGCCATGAAAATTTCCTCAACACATTTTTCCTCTTAGTCTTGAGATGTTCAAATTCCTCAACACTCACCACTGTGTTGCCAGGAAAACTGCCTCAACACATCTCTCCTCTTAGTGTTGAGACGTGTAAATTCCTCAACACTCAATACCGTGTTGCCAGGAAAACTGCCTCAACACATTTTTCCTCTTAGTGTTGAGACATTCAAACTCCTCAATACTCACCATTGTGTTGCCAGGAAAACCGCCTCAATACATTTTTCCTTTTAGTGTTGAGACGTTCAACCTCCTCAACACTCACTACTGTGTTGCCAGGAAAACTGCCTCAACACATTTCTCCTCTTAGTGTTGAGACATGTAAATTCCTCAACACTCAATACTGTGTTGCCAGGCAAACTGCCTCAACAAATTTTTCTTCTTAGTGTTGAGACGTTCAAACTCCCCAACACTCACCATTGTGTTGCCAGGAAAACTGCCTCAATACATTTTTCTTCTTGGTAATGAGACGTGAAAGTTCCTCAACACTCACTATTGTGTTGCCAGGAAAATTGCCTCAACACATTTTTCCTCTTAGTGTTGAGATGTTCAAACTCCTCAACACTCACCACTGTGTTTCCAGGCAAATTTCCTCAACGCATCTCTCCTCTTAGTGTTGAGACATGTAAATTCCTCAACACTCAATACCGTGTTGCCAGGAAAACTGCCTCAACACATTTTTCCTCTTAATGTTGAGACGTTCAAAATCCTCAACACACACCATTGTGTTTCCAGGCAAACTGCCTCAACATATTTTTCCTCTTAGTGTTGAGATGTTCAAACTCCTTAACACTCACCACTGTGTTGCCAGGAAAACTTCCTCAACACATCTCTCCCCTTAGTGTTGAGATGTGTAAATTCCTCAACAATCAATACCGTGTTTCTAGGCAAACTGCCTCAACACATTTTTGCTCTTAGTGTTGAGACGTTCAAACTCCTCAACACTCACCATTGTGTTGCCAGGCAAACTGCCTCACTACATATTTCCTCTAAGTGTTGAGACGTTCAAACTCTTCAACACTCACCATTGTGTTGCCAGGAAAACTGCCTCAACACATCTCTCCTCTTAGTGTTGAGACGTGTAAATTCCTCAACACTCAATACCGTGTTGCCAGGAAAACTTCCTCAACACATTTTTCCTCTTAGTGTTGAGATGTTCAAACTCCTCAACACTCACCACTGTGTTGCCAGGCAAACTGCTTCAATACATTTTTCCTCTTAGTGTTGAGACGTTCAAACTCCTCAACACTCACTATTGTGTTGCAAGGAAAACTGTCTCAACACATTTTTCCTCTTAGTGTTGAGACGTTCAAACTCCTCAAAACTCACCACTGTGTTTCCAGGCAAACTGCTTCAACACATTTTTCCTCTTAGTGTTGAGACGTTCAAACTCCTCAACACTCACTACTGTGTTGTCAGGAAACTTGACTCAACACATATTTCCTTTTAGTGTTGAGACGTTCAAACTCCTCAACACTCACTACTGTGTTGTCAGGCAACTTTCCTCAACACATCTTTCCTCTTAGTGTTGAGACGTACAAATTCCTCAACACTCACTACTGTGTTGTCATGCACACTGCCTCAATATATTATAAGGCTCCACCACCTCAACACTCATCTTTGTATTCAAGGCTCAGCTGCACCACTACTACATGGCACCAGTACTCCGTGGCCAAGACAGAAGCGCGCCAACACAAAGATTGTGGATTTCTCATGCCTCTTGGCAAAGGTCAATCGAATTTTCCTGGTAATCTTCTCATGTCTTTCCCTTTCGATTTTTTATCCTTGTCTGTCACCATCTCATGCTTACCCCGCAACAATGCTACTGTTACGTGCTAAGCAGGGGACTTAATGTTGATGGTGGTTTTTAGTTCAAGGATAAAGTTGTAAATTTCCCACATTTAATATGCTGTCACTCCGCAAAGAGACAGAGCTATGTAAAAGTGATGAGTGTTCAACCTCTTCACTGGCGCATTTATTGAGCAACTCAATATTTTCTTATGAAATTTACCCACAGTGGTGCATGTAGCAACAATCTCAGATATTCTGTAAATTTTGGCACCTTGCCTGTATTATTCGATTAATATAAGTTTATTTGAATGCTTTCTGTGGTATGTTCCCCATCTGAACCCTTAATATTGATATGGCATGACAATTTGTGTTCACTCGCAGTAGAGTAGCACGAATTTCCAAGTATCAAGGCTAAGGTCCTTGCATAAAGAATTCAATCGGAATGCATACTGCTCTCTGGCAATGAACTTAAAAAACTCTGTGTCAACACATAGAATTCAATCAATTTTGTGATAATTCACAAGATTCAGATATTACCCTGACTAATTTGCAAAAATTAGGGTTTTGCGCCCTGCGCAGTCTAATAGAGCGTGCCTGTCAAAATTAAGTCTAGGCGAACTAGGCAATTAATCCGCCATGGATTAGTAGGTGCAAAATCCTACCCACAATCAGAAAGCAAGGAATAAAAGGAGTCGCGTAATAGGAGCAGCATCAAAGGGAGGTGGCCATGACATAGGCCAGCCGACGCCACTTGCAAGTGGCCACACCCCATGCTGCTCCAACCGGACCCTATTCCGCCACACGCACATGAGTTGTGGCTTGGCCCATGCTTGCGGGCCCTATTTTCCATCGACCAATCTGGTCACTTTAAATCTGCAACATGCACACCAGAAGTGTGGCCACACCCGCATTTGGACGGCCACTCTTTTAATCGACCAATCAGGTCGCTCTAAACATGCCACAGTATTAAAAGAGGCAAGGTTGCGCCAGAAGATCACAATGCCAAATTGGCTTTCCGAAGTTATGCCAATATGCTAATTTGCATGCCAAACATGCCAAACGTGCCATTCCGTTCCGGCATATTAATGACATGCCGAACATGCCATGCCTCGCCAAAACGTTAATTGTCATGCCAAACGTGCCACAGAAGCATGCCGAACGTGGCAACGTACCATAAATAGCGCGCCAATGTGTTAACCAACTTCTTGTTCGTGGCCAAACGCCATAACATAATCCAATTAGGGTATTCTAAAAACGGCTCCGCCTTAGTAGCATTAGTCGAAACCCTAATTTCCAGTCGTGGCCCAATTACGTTACTTTGGACCTACAACATGCCAGGAGCCATGTGGGACCCGCCAAACCTTAAACACGACGCCATTTTATAACCACCCGTGGCCATCCTTGCGCATGTTGTTATTCCCACGTTATGGCTTGCCATAATTATTTTAATGTGGCCATGGCGCCGATTGCATAAGACGCCCCCGTGTCGCGGCCATGCTACATGCGCTAATTAGGGTTTCGGTATGCCAAACCCTAATTTAGCTAAAGTTTCCACGCCAACTAAGTCAGGCAATTCTCCCAAGGCCTTACAGTTTGATGTAACAACAGGTCCAATGTTACCGGAGTCATATTTGGGTCTAACACCAATATGCCAAAATAGCTGCCATGGCTAGCCAGGCGCCACTATGCCATTGGCATGCCGCTATATCCCACTAAGCCATTGGCATGTGCCAATAACACCACTGTGCTACCATCAGGTGCTAACAAAATGTGGCCATAATCCATGGCCACCCTTTCTCATGAGTTATGATCTCAGCCGTCCACATTCGCCACAGAATTGACAGTCATGTGGCAAGTTTTGGGCGACCAACTAAGACAAGCCAAATAGTGTCACATGCTATTCTCCTGACTTTGACTTTCCACACATAGCAACCTGTTGCATGTGTTCCATGAAGACACTCGAGACATCAAATATGTCACAAACTGGGGGATACTCATCAGGGTATTGGTCTGGCGGTTTACAGCATGCGGCGTGCAACACGCCCATTACAAGAAAGTGTCAGAAAGTAGGGAAGTTAGTGGCGGCAAGAAGTAGTGGGTGTAAACTAACCAGTCTCCTTGATAATGTGAACGTGTTTTTTGGCATTTACACACGACCCCACTTATCCATCACTCAATCATTCCCACTTTCTACGAGTTCAGGGTGCGTTCAGTATGACTTGTATAAATAGGTTCTACCTATTTCAACCAAAGGGCAACAGTTTTGGTTAACAACAACACAATATCCAGAAAACACCAAAGAACTGATAGCTTACATTCAGCAAGCTAGTTCCACATTATGATACAAGTCATAAAATAGCCACACCTAAGAATTAACCATTATGGTCTCAACACCTTCTTCGCGTCCCTCCCTAAGACCAACCCTTCTCCTTCACTTTGTGACCGAAGCAAGACTGGAACGGACATTTCTTTCTTTAGGCCAGGATTGTACAGATTGATCTCTCGAAGCTAAAGTACTCCCGTGTAGGTTTAGATTCGTTTCTCACCCACACACCCAAATTTACCAAAACAAGCAGAAACAGTTTTTACCCACAAACAACAGTCTACGCAGTGTTGCGCCATTCTGGCTACACACTGACTTGGCCTGCAACTTTGTAACGCGCAATCATTATGCATCACTGTTGGGACCATTACAGACCTCCCCCACCTAATCCGTTCAACGCCCTCGTTGAACGCACCAAGCATAAACTCTATACTGGTCTCAATCTTCGCTGCATGCACTTTCAGAACCCTTTCTAAATTCAACAATCATTGTTGGATTTTGCAAAACGCCCTTAGACAACTTCAATGCTTTAGCATCAGCATCACTTAGCTTCACTGCTTTGCCATTGATCCTACTGCTCTCGAACTTTGTTGTTACGTTGCGCATACGTTCCAAATCTACTTCAAGCCGCATATCAAAACTCAAATGCACTTGCGATATGTTGCTATGCACTTTCAGAACTCCTCTGAAATCCGACAATACTCATTTAGCTAAAACCAAATCTAATTTTCCACCTCCGATTGCATCAGCATCACAAAACATTTCTCCAAGCCATTCCGTGCCTAAGTGTACACGCCAAACAACCAACATATCGCCCTGATATGCATAACTTAGCTTACTGCCTTCAATTCCGACTAACATTGCACTCTTGCAATTCAATAGGCCTTACTGTAACTATGTGTTATTCAAACATATGCGCTTACGCCAAATCATGCCATGCTTTAAGGTATGCATGCTATGATTCCATACCACTCTGGTATGTGCCACAATCCATAGCTTTTGTTGTCTTCAGCAACGCAACCAAATTTACACTAGATTTGGCCTCCAAATTAAATTGTAAATTACGCCTCCTAGCTTTGCACCATTTGTATGCCAAAGGACCAACACCTTGATGTTATTTGCTTGCATTGTCGCTACACCTTGATTGAAATGCATGACTTTAGTATACTTATGACTTAGGATACCCGGGGTATTCCAGCGTTACTTTTTTCAAGGCATCCTCTTCACGCGCCTTTGAAACCAGCAATTTAGGCATCACTTGCTCTTTCAAACTGCTACGCTTTAACGTGGCGAAGAAAAACATCATGTTCTTCCTAACTATGAGTCACTCTTAACTCATTTACTTGATGGACTTACATCTTCATTCTTGTTACGTTATTCCATGTTATCGCTGCCATATGCCTTCGTACTTCCACATAACTCTCAATAGAAAACTCGATTGTGCCACCAACTCCTATTTGTTTCTTTCACTTTCAGCGTCTTCTATTGCATATTTTGGATTAATATGCTATGTAGCATCTTCCACGCGAACTAGATTTACTTTGAACGAAAGAGGAAATATCTTTCACTTAAAATACCCTCATTCACTACTACCTTACATAGAGAGACTTCATTCCAACACCAAGGTCCACTTGACCTAAACTGAAAGTATACTCAAACTTGAGCAAATACTCGCGCCAACTGATTGCAACTTGTGAGAACTAAAAAGCCTTTGCAACACTGACTTCATCTTCGCTTCTAAGCAACAAAGGAAGCGAAAAAGCACCTATTGTCCCCAATGTAGCAACTCACTTTGCCACATGCACTCTTCCAACTATCAACGTTCTTATGCAACTCCCATAACGAAACACAATATAATTGACAATTAGTTGAATGTTCCTTCAAACTAATGCCATCATGTTGCTTTAGCTTTCATGAAGATTTCTTCAATAATGGCCACATGCCATCTTTATGCATCACCACTACTTTGTCCTTCTTTCTCCATACATCTACAATTCGGCTAACTTGCATCTCCAACCGCATCATGCATTCTGGCCATGCCCAAATCTCATTTGGCGCATGCTACTATTGCATACATTCAATGCCAGTTAGCACCCAAATCTTGACACAAACTTGTGCACCTTTGCACAACTGGAACAGACTTAACTTGGTGATTCTGAGCATCACCATAGAGCTCAGCAAAGTCATATCACTCAATGGATTCCGCGGATAAACACTTTGGACAGTTTCAAACAAGACCATAATCCTTTCAAATGAGGAGCCACTTCCTACATTCCATGAAGCAAGAATGTCACATTCTTCTTCAAACTTGGAACTCCTTGTACTGCCCATGCACAACTGGTTACTCTTGTCTTTCCCCTTCTCCAAAATCAACTTCAGTAGCAACAATTGTTGATTTGCAGACGACAAGAACATCCGCTTGTGGTTATGATCAAATGCAGTTCTTTGAACACCATTGTCCAAGCATATTGATCCCACTGATAAACCAGGTGCAAGCATACTCCTTGAGCGCATCTAGCATTAACGAAGAACTCTTTGCAAACGCAAGACCGTGGTGTGTCGGTTTTTCCCTAAATCGCGCTTATTTCTTCAGCCTTTCAATAAGCTTTATGCTAGATAAGAATTGGCCATCCAATTCTTCTTTTATGGCATCACATTTCCACAAACATGCTGGTTCGCAACCAAACTTTGCACTACCACCAAGGTACATGCATTCAAGAGAGATAAATATAATCTTTCATCAACTGGCTACGATGAGAACGCCTTCAATCTATTGCATCGAGAGGTTCTCCATCTTCTTTACCACTGCAAAGGCCAATAACTTCTTTGTATTCAGGAATTTTCGCAAAATCCCCATTACTACTTGTAATGTACTCGCTACTGATAACACCACAACGATATGCATTCCAAATGCGTAATCTTTGCATACTTGTGAGAAACATGGACTTCAACACCTGAATTGCACTATAGAAGTCAGCATACTCCATAGTTTTGTCATGCCATCACTTGAAAACCCAGTTTTCAATGATTCTTGCGCGTTCATCTAACACTTTGGGCAGGAATTTTGATACATTTGTCATAAAATTTCATGGCCTGTTGCTACTTCAAGCTTCAAGTTCATTCCAATTGATCTTTCCACACAAGACCAACTTCTTCTAGTCTCCATACTAGCGAAACCCAAACAATTCACCACTGAATTCGACAAATAAATGACACCAACTTGAGTAAAAGAGAGAAAAATCAATAACAGTGTCCACAAACACCGTTCTGATACTGCTGTCACATTCCCATTTAATCCCCTAAAATTTTCATGGGACATGACCGGCAATGATTGTGGTTCAGTGAATCAACTTCACCCAAAATTACTCAGCCTTGCATACTTGCATCAAAGTACGCATCTGCCTTTCACTCTAAAGGCTTTGCACAACGGAAGTATTTTCTTCTTTCTCTCTAACTCTTCATGCCCCCATAAGCATAAGAGGTTCTGCCATGTACTTGAACAATTCTCATACAAACCAGCAACACAATGAACACAAAGAATACTGCAACAAACCCATTTTATTTCACTAAAGAAAGATTACAAAACCCGTCCATCACATGGACCAAAAACAGGCCATTCACCCTCTTCGTGAATGCCTAACTCTCTCTACAAAATCAGTGGTTCTTCTCCAATTGAACAACACTCATTTACAAGGGTTCTCTGGCTATTTATAACACCAAGAACCAGGGCCAATCCGTATGTAACACAGTTGCACGTCCCATGAAAAGCCATCTGTCCATGGGCACTTCCCCTAACCGCCAGCCTTACTTTTTAACTGCCAACTTTAGTTCTGGCTTGCAGAATTGCGCCACACTTGTCTTGAACGGTTAGGACATGCCAAACTCGGTTACAAAGCTCCTTTATAACCGTCTCCAACTTTCTCATTCACTTTGGCATGCGTGTGATGCACACACACTCGAAACTAACAGCTTGAACTCAAATCAGACAATCATTGCACTTCGCAACTTGGCCCTGCCAATGTTCGGTAATGGTTGCACTTTACTCAACTTGCACTTAGCTTATTTGGATTCCAACATCCAAATACCCTGACAATTGAGTCTTGACTTGTTTAATTCAACTTCATACTTCATATGCATCACTTGCATTCCTTTTGCCTGAGAAATTGACACCAATGGCGTGTTTGGCCCCGCCATTGTTGCATATACATTTTCCAAGCCTTGGACAAAGCTTAAGACCATGCCATAGACCAAATCCTGGCCTATTCTTCACTCTTGCATCATCCTTGAGTTTGGGCCAACTCAACTCCATGGATATGCATATGCCAACATCGCATGTTGCATCTTGCCACTTTGGCCATGTCTTTCCAATCCTTCAATGAAGCCTCATTCTGTCGTCCAATAAGCTTCATTACTTAGCCAAATGTATTTACAATGTAGCGTTACCTTTGCGCTTCACTGGCCCTGCGGGGTTATACCATCCTTAGCACTTGATAGTCTATGCAGTGTTGCGCCATTCTGGCTGCACACTGACTTGGCCTGCAACTTTGTAACGCGCAATCATTATGCGTCACTGTTGGGACCGTTATAGATGCCAAGTCCGTGGCACCCAGCTGTGCGTCTTTCTCGGCCTTGGCAACTTGGGCCAATGCCTTACCACCTAACTGTGCGACATTCTCGGCCTTGGCACCTTGGGACAAGGCCGGAGCACCTAATTGCGCGTCATTACCGGCCTTGGAAGCTTAAGCCAAGTCTATGACACCTAGTCGCGCGTTGTTACCGGCCTTGGCATCTTAGGCCAATGCCATGGCATCATGCCATACACCATTCTCGGTCATCACATCTTGGGCCAAGACTATGGCACTATATCGCGCGCTATTCTCGGCCATCATAGCTGAGGCCATGGTTATGGCAAGGCTCTGTGCACTATTTTCGGCCATGACAGCTTATGCCACAACAAGGCATGATTGCGCCTTAATCCCGCGGATGGTTTTGTCTAAATTGTTTTAACACACGTTCGTAAGACATACGACATATAAATGGCTACAATTTAGCCCAAGTAAGATGAGATATACGATTCATAAAAAACACCAAAGAAACATCAAAATACATCACATGGGGGGATTCTGCATGGGCTATTGGTTTGGTGGTCTACGACAACATGCGGCGTGGCAACACCCCACGTGAAAAGTGAAAAGTAGTGTGGCAGTTGCAGCAGTTGGAGAGATAATGGGAGTAGCATAAAGGGATTTCCAGAAACTTCCCTAACTTATCTCGCACGATCCCATCATCTCCATCTCTCCATGACTCACGACTTCCACTACTTACGAGATTGGCATTGTGTATCTTAAACTACTATAAATAGGTGGCTCAGCCTATTCAGAAAACATAACAAGCTTTCATATCCAAAAAGCTTTGTATTCTTTATAGTTTTCAATACCCAACACACAATTCAATACCATTGTCAATTTCTCAAACTTTTCTGCTTCCCTCCCCTAAGATCAACCCATTTCCTCTCCATTGTGACTGAAGAAGGACGGAACGACTACTATCGTGGTTTAGGCTTGTCCTTTTCGATTTTGATTTTCGAACCTAAAAAGAAAGTACCACAGGGGTGCATTTTTTTTACCTGGAAGTAATTTTTAGGTACTAACAGAAGATATCAGAGATAAAGATATTAAGAAATATAATGATAATTTCGTGTCTAGGAGTAGAAACTCTGCAGGATTTATCAGTGAAGGTGAAAATTTGTACCAATATGGGAATGTTCTTGTTGAATCAGCAGATGTTCAAAATAAGATACATACATGCACGAAGCAAAGAGAGAAGGCTAGTGAAGTGGATTTTGGTGCTAATAAAAACTGGGAGTTTAACTCTAATTTTTCTCATAATAAATATCACAAAGAACATGGAGAATCAAGTACATCCGGTGAGAGAGGAGGATATAAAACCAGAGATGGTAGTAACTTTAGTGGACGAGGAAGAGAAAGAGGAAGCGTTGGAAGTAGAAGTGGAGAATCAGACTGCTCCCCTGAATATGTTTTCAGCAAGCTTAACCATGCCATTGGTGGAACCATGAATGGTGGAGGATTTATTGAAGGTGGAAATAGAGAAGGAGGTGAGACATTAGGGATCAAAGTTTCAGAGGTTGGTGAAGGAACAATGGAATGTGCTAGAAGAAATATGAGAAGCAATACTTCAGATGACAGATTTATTTGCAAGTGTACGATCAAGAATGAGGATGTTAGGAGAAGAGGCTCATGTGGAGGAGGAGGAACCTCCAGTTCAGAGAGAGCAAATCAAGCAGTTGATATAATCTATAGATTTACCGCGGGAAAAGTGGGTTCAATTGGCGCAGATAGTTCGCAGACATGCAGAGATAGCTCCTCCTAGGATAGGGTGCGCCTCAAAGGTTTGGCACGCATATTGCATGCTATAAATAATCCTTCCACCAAGATTCGAGACCCATGTACTAGACAGAATGTATCGGAACTCAATATGCACGGGAGTGAGTCCAGAGAAGATAAAGGAAGGCATTCAGAGACTTTAAAAACCCCATCAACAGAATTCAAGTGCATTGCCGACAGAGATGGACGACCGATCTCAACATAACTCTTTTCCAATGAAGATCATGACATGGAACTGCAGAGGGGCTGCTAACCCTCCTTTGAAATCATTGCTAAGGACCTAATTAGGAACTATAAACCTACTATTTTGATTATCTTAGAGGATCATCTTAATGGTGCAAAAGCTAGCCAAATTTTTCAAAGATAAGGCTATAATATCTCTCTCATTGTTGATTCTCTGGGTTTCTCTGGTGGTTTATGGATGTTATGGAACAAGGAAGATATTGAGATGGGCTTCTTCGATTTCGAGATGGGCCATTCATGTTGTGGTGAATGTTCCGAGAGTTAAACCATGGATTTTACCTTTTGTGTATGCTAGTACAAATCCTGGTCTTACAAATGTGGTTTGGGATGAAATGACGAAAGTGGCGAGTATTGATTGTCCAGCTGGAGTTGTGGGTGATTTTAATGTTCTTGCTAAAATCTCTAACAAGAAGGGTGGTAATATTCCTACCTATGGTCAATTAAAGGAACTTAAAACGATGATGAATGATTGCAATTAAATGAGGAAGCAGATGTCCCAAAGTTCACTTGGACTAGCAAGCAGACCAATGGCATAAATATTCAGGAAAAGCTGGACAGACTTATGACCAATGAGCAGTGGAATTATCTATTTCCCAACTGTCATATATCTCATTTGCATTATTACAATTCTAATCATCGAGTTTTATTAATTGATACTTGTCCTAAAAGTAAATTTCTCCCTCGGCCCTTTCGTTTGGAGGCTATTTGGCTCAATGATTATAGATTTAGAAACATAATTAAGAAAATCTGAGAGGAAAGGGATTCTGGTGAGGATGATAATTTATCTTTACTTTAAAAGTTTAAAATTCTTTCCATTGAACCCAAGATTTGGAATAAAGATGTTTTTGGGTGTATCCACAAGAGTATGGAAACAGCTAGAGTGAATTTATGTCAGGCTCAGGATTGCTTTGCCTCTAATCCTTCTTTGGAGAATAAAGCTTCTGAAGCTAGGTGTCTTAAAGTTTATTTGGAAAAATTTAGGCTCAAAGAATTGTTTTATGCTCAGAAATATCGCATTCAATGGCTCAAGCATGGAAATTTGAATACTGTATTTTTTCATTTATCTGCTCTAGTTCATCGTCACTGAAACAAAATAACTTGCTCAAAGATGATTCTGGAAGCTGGATTGACAAGGAGGAGGATGTTGAAATTATCATTAATGAATACTTCAAACAACTTTATACTTCTAATACTCTTTCGATTTCTTCTTCCGTGTTAAATAATTTTGTTCCATGTGTTATCAGTGAGGTAGATAATCAAAAACTTACCAGACCAGTTACTGAAGATGAAATATTGGATTGCATCAAGCAAATCGATTCTTTAAAAGCTCCTGGTCCAGTTGGACTACAAGGTATATTTTTTAAAGATTTATGGGATATAATAGTGTCACCAGTTTTAAAAGTGGTTAAAGATTTCTTCTCCCTAGGTATTCTTGACCCTCAAATGAACAAAACTTTTATTACTCTGATCCCAAAAGTTCAAAACCATTCTCAAATTAAAAAAATTAGAACTATCGGTCTTTGTAATTTCTGTTACAATATTATTTCAAAAATAATGGCAAACCGTTTGAAACTGTACTTGCCTAGATATATTTTTGCAAAACAGAATGCCTTTGTTAAGGATATGTCAATCTTTGATTCCATTCTCCTCACCAATGAAAATTTTCACTCTTTTCGGTATAAGGGTGGTAATAAAGCTTGGATGGCCATGAAAATTGATTTTGAAAAAGGTTACGATCGGCTGGAGTAGGATTTTATTTTCAGAACTTTTGAAGCTTTGGGTTTCAATGCTACTTGGATTCAATGGTTAAAATTGTGTCTTACTTCTATTTCTTTTAAAGTATTATTTAATGGAAGTCCGAGTGAAAGTTTTGTTCCATCTATAGGTATCAGACAAGGGGATCCATTGTCCCCTTATCTGTTCATCACTTGCCTAGAGGTTCTGAGTAGAATGATAAATTATGGGATTGATCATAAGATTATAAAAGGGTTTAAAGTTTGTAGGGGAGCTCCTATGGTTACTCACAGTTTCCATGATGATGATAGCCTCATTTTTCTTGATGCTAATCTTCGGAATGTAAAGGGTATTAGAGATATTTTAGAATTTTCCAGTTAATAATACTAAATCTCTAATAGTTTTTTCGAAAAACATGCATACAAGACTAGTTAAATCACTCTGTAAAGGTTTTCAAATGAAACTGAGTGACAAGTCTGGTAACTATTTGGGTATGAATATCTAATGGAGACGGTTGAAAGGTACTAATTTTATTGAAGATTTAGTGATAATTATTAATAAGTTGGCTGGGTGGAAGTTAAATTCTCTGAACTTTGCTGGTAGAGATGTTTTAATAAAATCTATTCTTGATCCTTATTTAAACCACCTTATGTGCACCTTGATAATTCCAAATTTTATTCTTTCAAAAATGGATAAACTGAGAAGGAATTTTCTACGACAGAGTAGGGAAGGTAATAAGAAAGTTCATCCAATTTCTTGGGAAAGAGTCTGTCTTACTGTAGAGTATGGTGGTTTGGGTATAAGGGACCTTGAATTTCATAATTTTGCCTTTTTAGCCAAGAAAGCTCGGAGAATTTCTTGTTGTAATACCTTGGTGGTTTTTAATCTTCTTAAAGCTAAGTATTTTAGGAATTCCTCTTTTGGGGAAGCGAATACTCCTAGTCGAGCTTCTTGGAGATGGAGAAGTATTCTTAAAGGCAAAGAATTGATTAAGGGCATTTTAAAGTGGAGTATTGGTGATGGAGATAGTGTTGATTTTTGGAAGGATAACTGGTATTTTGATGAACCTCTAGTAAATCTTTGAAATCCTAATACTAGCTCCCCTGATCCGTTGAAGGTAGCTGATCTCATTGACACCTCCTCTAATGATTGGGATTTAAATCGTATCAAGGATTATATTCCTGAGGATATTATCTCTAAGATTAAGGCTATTCCGATTCCCATTTTTAAAAGGACAAAAGATAAGTTGGTTTGGCCTTATTTGAAGGATGGTCGAGTTTCAGTTAAAGAGTGTTATAATCAGTTAATTAAATCCAATGTTAGTGATTTATTGACTAATTATAAATGGAGAACACTTTGGAATATCAAGTCCCAACTCATATTAGCATTTTTTGTGGTCATTGGCGCATGGCAGAACTTTGGTTAGAGACAATTTGAAATCCATGGGTGTGAATATATATGATAGATGCCCTCTTTGCTTGCAATCTCCTGAAAAGATTCCCCATTTGTTTTTTGAATGTCCTCTTATTTCTCCAATTTGTGATGTTATTTGTTTTGTGTATGATCTGGATTCTGGCAGAGAAAGTTTTTATGTGAGATGGCTAATAGATACTATTAACCAAGAGTCTAGTACGGATGGTGTGGAGTAGAGGATCTTACTGCCTTTCATTTTATGGAACATTTGGATTGCTACAAATAATGTTGTGTTCAGAGGAACTAGATTTAATTGGCAGCAAGTTATTGATTCTTCTTATAGTGCTACTAAGGAGTTTGAAATTTCCAATGACATAGGAATGTCTACCTCTAAGAATAAAAAACTATTAATGTCAGTTGGGTTCCTCCTCCTAATAACTTTGTTAAATTGAATGTAGATGGAGCTCCTAATGGCAATGGAAATGCAGGTTGTGGCGGTGTTATTAGAAGTAGTGATGGAGTCTATGTGGCGGCTTTAAGCAGACATTTTTATCGCAATTCCAACAATCTGGATGAACTATGGGCAGTTAGAGATGGCTTGAACCTGGCAATCAAGTTGGGAATTAAGAATATCCCAATAGAAAGTGATTCTCAACTTACAATAAAATTTTGTAAAAAAAAGTACATGGAAACTGGTTTTTCGATAGTATTTTGGTGGACATAAATAGTTTTAAGTTTGTTTTTTTTGGTAATATAGTGTTCTAGCATCAGTACAGAGAAATAAATTCAGCTGCTGATATTTTGGCTAAAAAAGTAGCTAATGAAAAGTTAACTGCAATCTGGGTTGAGAATCCACCGGACTATGCGAGTCCTTTTTCGTTTTTTGATGTTTCAGGGAGGTCCTTCCCCAGGCTTGTATAACGCCCTGGTTTGTGTTCTTAATATATTTCTATTACCCAAAAAAAGAAAAATGTTGCAAATTACCAAGGTTATTACAAAATTATTATATAAAATTATGTATAATATGGATTGTTTTGTTTTATGTGAATTTGGTAACTCCATGAAATTTGGTAACACATATAATAAGGGTTAGTGCAATTACCAACCAGCTAAACTACCGATGGAAACAAAATGGGTATCCAGGGATAGAGATCTGGTTGTTCAACAAAAATCTGTAAACAATTTGGTGCATTTCAATTATTAAGTACTCATTATACGACGCATCTCTTTCTCCTGACCACTTTATAACCATTTCAAATATACACCTCGATCAGAGTTGCATAGTAATTGGCTCCAAAAGGCTCTGAGGATCGGGCGATTGTTTTCAACTCACGCCGAAAATCGGTTTTTGAAAATCCCATGATTCTTTGATTTTAATCCTCTTTTTAATATTATGATTATCATTTTCTGTTTTCGATTTTTTTGAATGGTGGTTGTGTAACCAATTTCTTTTTAAGCTTATTAAATCATTTTTTCTTTTGAATCAAATAGAACTCAGTTTTCAATTCAATTTTAACCTAATTTTTATGGGTGTGTGAATTTTCAGATCTCTGATCAATCTCTCTGTAGGAATACCAACGGTGGATAAAGTATGAAGATTACAGTAAAAATAACAGTGGTGCAGTGGTGCTAACCATCTTATTTGTGTTGATGGTTCAAATTAGTAGTTCAGAAGGTTGTCTTCAATTATCAGAGTATGAATCTTCAAAAAGTCATCTTCACAGTTCGTGTAAGGGCAAAATTTTTCATTTTGAGAAAAATCTTAGATGAGAAAGTTATCAGTCTCAATCAGATTTTCAAATCAGTAACCTCAACCAGAAAATTCAAAAAAAAAATGGCTCTACAATTTTGGTCAATTATTTTTCGAGATTCTAGTAATTAATTCAGAGAATTTCAACCAATTTCTTTGTTACCATTTTATTCAAAATTCCCAAAATCTGCTTTCCGTGATAATAGAAATTCTTATGGTTACAATCCAAAAAAATTTCAACTCCCATATCTAATTGAATCTAAGGTTTCCCAAAATAATAGATTCTTAATTAGTTTTTTCAATATCCGCATACCCTATCTTATGAAACTTTGGTGTATATATTCCGAGAAAAAGTTTATAGATTCTGATGTGGTACATCTTTATCAGTATCAACAATGATTTTTGATCCCTTACTACTGTGTCAACTATAGTTGTTGATCTCTTGCGAACGTATCGACTATTACAGTTGATCCCATCTGTTTATTTAGTTTACTTGTTTTACAAGTTCTTTACTTTCCTAGTTTAAGTAGAATTCATGTTTCTTTCTTTTAGTCGGTTCTTGTAGAACCTATACAAAGGCTATGCCTTCTTGTGTAAAGAACATCTTATTATCGATATTATTAATCAATATTCAAGTTTATTAACAAAGTCTTGATCCTTGAATCAAACTTTATTAAGTTTCTGACGAAACTTAAACCTATCTTTAACCTAAAGCAACTAGTTTTCTTCAATCCTGCTATGTGCTACACCAGTTGTTATCAGACACATCGTTTTTAGTTTTTATCTAGAAACATATCCTTACACAGCTTCCGGACAACTTCCACATCTATACAAAATCTTCACACAATAATGGCAGATGCAAGTTTTACAAAAGCTCCTGAAGACATAAAAGATCTCTTGAATACTTCCATCTCTGACATTAAAAACCAAATTTGAAACCCATGAAGCAAACATCAAGACTTTTAATGGTAGTTTGGAAAAGAAGCTTGAAACTATAGAAAAGAGGTTAGTTTTCCAAGGTTATTATGTGAACAAATTATTAAAACATACTGGGTTAGAAAAGGAAGACATACCTGATTTAGTCGATGATATATAAAGTGAAAAAGAGACAACTGGAGAAAAAGAAGATGATGAAACCAAAAAGTTAAACCTTCTTTTATTCAGAATGATAATATTCCTGAGAATATCTTCCATAAACTTAACCACAGGGAACCATTAAAAGGTTATGTCAACAAAAAATTGGTTACTGTACCCCTCAATTATGATGAATATGACAAGGCTGAAGAAATCCAAGAACAACAATGGATTGATGAAAAATGATTAAAATTTGGTATGAATCCTTATGGAACTTTACCAGAATACAAGTTGAAGGCTGATATTCCTAATTTTCATGGTAGTTTGCATATTGAAGACTTAATGGATTGGTTTTATCAAGTCGATTCCTTTTTCAACTTCATGGAAGTTCCCGAATCTTCTCAAGTTAACCTGGTAGCTTATAAGTTAAAAGGTGAAGCTGCAGCTTGGTGGGAAAAACTCGGTGAAGATCGATGCAATGCTCATAAACCTCCTACACATACATGGAAAAGAATGAGGGATTTTTTAAGAGATAAGTTTTTACCTAAAGATTACATGCAATAACTTTTTATTAAGCTTCAGAACTGTCGACAATGAGCCAGACTAGTTGAAGAATACGTTGCTGAGTTCTATGGTTTAGTTGCTCGTAACCAATTGAATGAAACTGAGGAGCAATTAGTTGCACGTTTTGTTGATGGCTTAAATAACTTAATTAAACAGGGTATGACACCATCTGTGTTTATAATGGTTGAAGCCATCCAACAAGCTATTAAGATTGAAAGGCGTGTCCTCAATACTTCTAGACAAGCAACTCCATATCAGGCTCGTTATCAACATTTTTATACAGCTGCCAATCCATATAACTTTCCTATGTTTACCAGGGTGAAAGGGGATCAACAGTCGTTGTTGATCCACATAAAAAAGGGTCAACTGCCTTTGTTGATCCACAAGACAGAATTACTAGCCAACAGTATCAGCAACAACAAACAACATCTATGCCTGCAGAAATTGCTCCAGTGATGAATATACCATCTGCTAAGCCATCTCATGTTGCTCCACAACGAGAGGTTGCTCGTAATACCAGAGGTAATCAATTTCAACAACAATTTCCTCCTTTACCTAAAACATCTAATCCTTATTCAAAGTTTCGGGGGGATAGATGTAATAAGTACAACCAAACTGGCCACACTTCTAGTGAGTGTCGCAAGTTTCATGCTTACATTAATGAAACTTAAGAAGAAACACTGGAAGAAGAAGCTCTTGGAGATGATAAGTTACTTTACCTTCAGGAACATGAGACTTTTGATACAAATTTCCTTGGCGTAATTCGACCAGTTTTAATTACTGGACCATGTCCTACTCAAAGACATGGTATTTTCAGATCTTATTGTCTTACTGAAGAAAAGCATTGCAACATGATTACTGACAGTGGCAGTGCAGAGAACTATGTTTCTGCTAAATTAGTTGAGAAACTTGGGTTATCTGTTACTCTTCATCCAAAACCATATTCAGTTGGTTGGATAAATTGTTCATCCACTTAGCAAATCACTCATCAATGTTTGGTGAAGTTTTCTTTCCTTTGTTATTCTGATTATGCTTTGTGTGATGTTATCAACATGACTGCAGCAAGTTTATTGTTGGGAAGACCATGGCAGTATGATATTCGTGTTGTTTATAATTGCTATGAGAATACTTATTCCTTTATTCATGAAAGTTTTACCAAGTTTTGTGGCCTTTGAAATCTTCTTCTTCACTCAAGGAACCAGAAGACAAGAAGACTAATGCGTCAGTAGTTACCATTGTTCATTCTTTGAAAACTCATTCTCTAAGCTCTCATGAAGTTACTAAGATAATGGTGAAGATTCCAGACAAGTTACAACCTTTATTATCTTCTTTTAGTGAACTATTTCCTGCTGAGTTACCAAATACCTTACCTCCATTGCGAGATTTACAACATCAGATAGACTTTATACTTGGAACTTCTATTCCTAATCAACCTCATTATAGGTTAAGTCCTAACGAACATGAGATATTGCAAGGTCAAGTGGATGATTTGTTACAGAAAGGTTTAATAAGACTAAGCAAAAGTCCTTGTGCTAGTCCGGTATTTTTAGTCGATAAGAAAGATGGTGGACATCGTATGTGTATAGATTGCATAGCCTTAAATAGAG
Source organism: Papaver somniferum (assembly GCF_003573695.1). Lineage (NCBI taxonomy): Eukaryota > Viridiplantae > Streptophyta > Magnoliopsida > Ranunculales > Papaveraceae > Papaver > Papaver somniferum. The sequence continues at coordinate 140,661,460 of NC_039363.1, read as the reverse complement.
TCACTATACCATATAGATTTCCTATACCAAGAATTGATGATATGATAGATATGCTTTCTGGTGCTAAAGTGTTTACGAAGCTTGATTTACGTAGTGGATATCATCAAATACTTATTCGAGAAGGTGATGAACGGAAAACAGCTTTCAAGACAAAGGAAGGTTTATATGAGTGGTTAGTCATGCCTTTTGGTCTATCTAATGCACCCATCACATTTATGCGCCTAATGAACCAAGTTCCGCAACCTTTTCTTGGAAAATTTGTCATTGTCTATTTTGATGACATATTAGTTTTTAGCAACAGTGAAGAAGAACATCTTATGCATTTATCTTAGGTTTTTACAGCTTTACAAGAAAATGTTTTGTATGTAAACCTGAAGAAATGCACATTCTTTACCAACAGAGTTATTTTTTTGGGCTATGTTGTGTCAGATACTGGTATTTTTGTGGATGACTCTAAGATCAAAGTTATTGTTGAATGGCCTGTTCCAAATTCTATACGTGAAGTACGTAGTTTTCATGGCTTAGCTTCATTTTACAGAAGATTTGTGAGGAATTTTAGTACCATTGCAGCTGGTTTAACATATTGTTTGAAGCGTGATACTTTTGAATGGAATGAAGAAGCAGATAAGAGTTTTAATTTACTCAAAGAGAAGTTATGTAGTGCTCTTGTTCTTGCCATGCCAAATTTTGATAATCCTTTTGAGATTCATTGTGATGCTTTTGTTGTTGGTATTGGTGCTGTGTTATCTAAACAAGAACATCCAATTGCATATTATGGTGAAAAGAATTCAGAAACAAGGAAAAAGTGGTCAACTTATGAGTTGGAACTAATTGCTCTTATTCAAGCTCTTAAGAATTGGCATCCTTATCTTATTCACAGTGAGTTTGTTGTTAACACTGATAATCAAGCTCTCAAGTTTTTAAAAACTTCAGCAAAGGTCAACAGGATGCATGATAGGTGGTTATCAACTATCAATCAATATAAATTTTCCATTAAACATCAGAGTGGAAAACTTAATCTCGTTGTTGATGCTTTGAGTAGGAGAGCTCATCTTCTAGTTACTCTTAAACATGAGAGTTTAGCTTTTGATTTCTTGAAAGATCTTTATGGTGAAGACAAAGATTTTAAGAATTTATGGGAAAAGTGTGGGTCTTCAACAGGCAGTGTTGATGATTATCTTATTCAAGATGGTTTTCTTTTTAAAGGGAATCGTTTGTGTATTCCACATTGTTCTTTACATCTTTATCTTATACAAGAATATATGGAAGTGGCCTTGGTGGACATTTTGGACGTGATAAAACTATAGCTTTGGTTGAAGAACGTTATTTCTGTCCTTCTCTTAAACGAGACGTTCAGAAGTACGTACAGAAATGCATGGTTTGTCAACAGTCTAAAGGTAATATTCAAAACACTGGCTTATATACTCCACTTCCAATTCCTGAATCTCCTTGGGTGGATATTATCATGGATTTTGTGCTTGGTTTACCACGTACTACCAGAGGGAATGTATCTATTATGGTAGTTGTTGATTGTTACTCAAAGGTGGCTCACTTTATAGCATGCAAGAAAACAACAGATGCATCTAATGTTGCTTATTTATTTTGCAAAGAAGTAATACGTTTGCATGGAATTCCCAAGACAAATACTTCTGATCGAGACACTAAATTTTTGAGATACTTTTGGAAGTCTTTATGGATGTGTTTGGGAACTAAACTTCAGTATAGTACAACAGCTCATTCTCAAACGGATGGACAAACTGAAGTAGTCAATCGATCGTTAGGAAATCTGATTAGAGCTTACGTTATTGGAGGGAAAGAAAATCAATGAGATAATCTCCTCCCAAACATGGAATTTGCTTATAATACTTCAGTAAATCGATCAACAGGTAAGACACCTTTTCAGATTGTTTATTCTAAAGTTCCTAATCATATTTTGGATATGGTGGTTCTTCCCAAGCTGCGTACATCAAATACTAAGGCAGATAACTTTATTGAGAAAGCTTCACTCATACATCAAGAAGTAAAGTCAAAACTTGCAGATTCTAATAACAAATACAAGGAAGATGCAAATCAGCATAGAATACTTAAGAGTTTTGATGAAGGAGAGTTGGTTATGATTCATCTCAGAAAAGAAATATTTCCTACAGGTACTTATAACAAGACCAAGATGAAGAAACATGAACCATTCAAGATTTTGAAGAAAATCAGTGATAATGCTTATGTTATTGATCTACCATCAAATTGGAACATCTCTAACATTTTCAATGTGCAAGAAACTATTACATTCTATGAAGAGAATGAAGTTCTTTCTACTCATTAACTCGGGGGCAAGTTTCTTTCAAGAAGGGGAGACTGATGTGGTACATCTTTATCAGTATCAACAATGATTTTTGATCCCTTACTACTGTGTCAACTATAGTTGTTGATCCCTTGCGAACGTATCAACTAGTACAGTTGATCCCGTATGTTTATTTAGTTTACTTATTTTACAAGTTCTTTACTTTCCTAGTTTAAGTAAAATTCCTTTTTCTTTTAGTCGGTTCTTGTATAACCTATATAAAGGCTATGCCTTCTTGTTTAAAGAACATCTTATTATCAATATTATTAATCAATATTCAAGTTTATTATCAAACCCTAAAGTCTTGATCCTTGAATCAAACTTTATTAAGTTTCTGACGAAACTTAAACCTATCTTTAACCTAAAGCAACTAGTTTGCTTCAATCATGTTCTGTGCTACACCAGATTCACACACCAAAAATCAATTTCTTAGAAAGAGCCAGAAAATACACCCCCTAGAAACACAATGTCTTCAAATCAAGGTGATCGTATCAATCATTTGTCTAGGCAACCGAGGAATGCAAAAATTGATTTAGATTCTAATCAAAGAAGGATAGTAGGGTCAACACAAACAATCAACCAAGTGCAGATTAATGGACTTTTGGTATCTTAGGGAAATTGGAAGAGAAATCTAAAATGGAGATGAGGGTCATAAGATCATAAATAAATTCTCTATGGGGAAAATATCATAACAAGGAGATCAGAATTATGGGACACAACTTGATGCTGGTTAGGTTAAGAAATGAAGCTGAAAGAGATGAAGTTATTGCAGATGGTCCTTGGTTAGTTGATGGAGTTCTATTCCATGTTCAAAAATACTATAACCATATCCCACTGAAGGATTATGTTTTTGATAAACAAGTTTTCACCTTACAATTCAAATACTTGAGGCTGGAGCATATGAATGTAGCTGTGACAGATGAAGCAATTGGATTTATTGGAAGAAAGATTTCAACTAAGCCAAAGAATTGCAGACCTCGTGCAGGAAATACAATCAAAGCAAGAATTGAAGTGATTTGAAGAAACCTCTTCATAGAGGAGGCTGGTGGAAGACCTTGACTGGAGAAGATGTTTGGATAAGATATCATTTGGGAATTACAACCTAAGAATATCTGTCTAAAGTGTTATGTGATTGATCATGATGATGAGAATTGTGAGTATACTTCCCATCTACTCTATCTAGACACTCTCTCTGCTGTTGATTATGCAGCTCTACTCAAGGAAGATAGTGAATCAAATAAGCAAAAGGAATACAATCCAGTAACAAACTATATGGAAGAGGAATTAGCTGAAGAAGGAAATACAGAAGATTCAAGGAATGTCAAAAGGATGAGAAACTTTAATCTTAATGCTGATCCATCCATGAACCCCCCACAATATTCATATTCAACCACCTGCGGTGATGCAATGTCAGAACTCTACTAATATGGACCATCAACACAATTCTATGATGGATACGGATGAACCAACTGTAACTTCTTATGCTCCCATGGATGATTGTAACAGGGTCCCTCCTCAGGTATATACAACACCCCATACTCTCTTTAAGTTTTCTAAATTGTTTAAATTTTCTAGTCATACTATGAAGATTCTATGCTGGAATGTGCAAGGATTAACCAAGAAATTCACAAAAGATCAATTATCTGTTTTAATTAAAAAACAATCTCCTGATTTTTTGTTTTTAACTGAAACAAAATTGATAAAACTAGAATGATTTCTTTGGCTAAATATTTAAATTACTGTAACTATGATTTTATAGATAGAGTAGGTCTGGCAGGTGGTCTTCTTTTGATGTGGAAAGATGGCATTCAATGCCAAGTTTAATAAAAAACCAATAATATCATTAATTTATGGAAAACCTTCATCCTACTAAGCCAAATGTCTTGGTTTCTTTCATGTATGGTTCTACTTATACCGATGTTAAGAAAACTCAATGGGATATCATGACTAGAATTAGTGATAACATAAGTCAGCCATGGCTTGTTATAGGGGACTTAATTTTCATCTTCATACTTTAGAAGAAAATACCTCCTATTCTCAGGATGATATATATGTCCAAAATAAAATTAATGAATGTGGTCTTATGGATTTAAGATTCATAGGAAGAGACTTTACTTGGTCTAGTAATAATTTTGGCACTGGACTTAGAACTTCTAAGATAGATATGGCTTTGGAAAATCAACAGTGGTGTAATGAATTTCCCAATGCTAGATTACATCATCTAGTTCAAGCTGGATCGGATCACTGTCCTATAATGTTGCAAACTGAGAAAGTCCCTAGGAATTTGTGGATGCCTTTCAAATTCTTTGTAATGTGGATAAAGCATGCTGGTTTTAAAAATCAACTTGAAATTGCCTGGAAGACTAATAATGTAGGTTCTCCTGCTCATCTTTTGAATGAAAAGCATAATTCTACTAGGAAAAGACTATCTTATTGGAATAAGATTGAATTTGTTGATACTGATATTAATGCTCTTCAAGAACAGATTTATAAAATACAAAATGAGCCAGTATCTAGTACTCATCATGATAGACTCAGTGACACAAATAAACTATTAGAACTATGGTTTAATATCAAAACATAATTCTATAAGCAAAAATCTGGAGACAGATTCATAATTGATATGGATAATAACTCTAGATACTTTCATACTTTAGCTAATATAAGAATGTTCAAGAAAAATATTGATTGTTTATATGATGTTAATGGTAATTGGTTTGATAATAGGGAGGATATTGTTAATATTCTTGTAACTCATTTTAGCTCTGTGAGTTGTGCTACTATTCAACATATCCCTGAAGATATTTTTGATATTATTCCTACTATCATTACTAATACTGAAGATTTTATCAGAGTTCCTACTTCTGAGGATATTCTCAAAGTTTTTAAGGATATGGCTTCTTGGAGTCCTCTAGGCCTAGATGGGTTTCAAGCTGGATTTTATCAAGCTAACTGGAGCATAGTTGGTAATGATGTAATTCATGTGGTTCAAAAAAAATTCATTACAGGTCATATGCCTAGATAGTTTAATAAAAAAATTTGAGTTTAATACCTAAAATAGACAATGCTAAATACCCTGCTGATTTCAGACCTATAGGTTTGTGTAATACAATCTATAAAATTATTTTTAAGCTTTTAACAAACAGGATTAAACATCATCTTAAGAAAATTATCTCTCCATATCAATCTGCATTTGTCCCAGGTATAGCCATTCATAATAATATAATCATATCTCATGAGATGATCCACACAATGAAGCATAAGGAAGGATATTCAGGTACTATGGCTCTTAAATTGGATTTATCCAAAGCCTTTGATAGATTAGAATGGCCATTTCTTTTAGGAATGCTCAAGAAAGTTGGTTTCCCTGAGAAATTTTGTAAATACATTGAACAATGTATTTCAACCACAAAAATTTCTATTCTTCTCAATGGTTCACCCACTAGTGATTATAGTCCTACTAGAGGCTTAAGGCAAGGGGATCCTCTATCCCCCTCATTTCATTATTTCTATGGACTATCTTTCTAGACTTCTTGTGAATGCTGCTTCTAATCATGTTCTTTCTGGTGTTAAAGCAGCTAGAAATGCCCCAGCAATTACTCATCTATTATTTGCATATGACATTCTCATTTTCACTAAGACTGATAGGCACAATGCTACGGGTATTCTTAACACCCTTAATTACTTTGGTAAGTACTCAGGTCAGTTGTTGAATCTTAGTAAGTCTAGTGCTTATTTTAAAAATAACATTAGTCCTTCTTCTGGAATTGATCTCACTAGTGTTTTAGACATGATTGAGATGAAAGACACTGATAAATACCTAGGAGAGACTATTTTGATTGGTAGAGATAAAACTAAGGGTTTGAAACCCATTGTTCAAAGCTTTAATGCTAGGCTCATTCTCTGTAAAGGAAAAAAACATGAATTATGCAGCTAGATATACCATGGTAAAGCATGTCTTAAATGCCCTTCCTACTCGCCAAATGGGTGTTTTTAGAGTTCCTAATTCCACTATAAAACAGTTAGAATCTATCCAGAGGCAATTCTGGTGGGGGAAAGATGGTAATCACAAAGGAATATATTTTATAGGCTGGGACAAATTTCAGATTCCTAAAAGTCTAAGAGGTCTAGGATTTAGAAATTTGGAGCATCTTAATACTGCTTTGCTGACTAAAGTAGCCTGGAATGCTTGTACTGATGATAACTCTCAAAGCTAAATATTCTAGAAATGGGAGTTTTCTTCACTTAGATAAACTTAAGGATGAAAGATCTTGGCTCTGGAGAAGCATATATTCTGGTCTTGAAGTGGTGCAACAACACACTAGGTGGCTAGTGAGATGTGGCACCAAAGTGAACATTTGGCTAGATAGATGGGTTATTGGTTTAAATAATCCACATGTTCCAGTTGTTGGATTATATAGGCTTGTTAATTTTACTTTTGTCTGTTACTTGTTCTTAGCTGGTACCAGACAATGGAATATTGATATTGTTAATGCTCTATTCTCCCAAGATTGTGCCAATCTAATTCTCAATATGAGAATCCCCAATGCAGGTGAAGACTCCATAATAAGGACGCCAGGTAGAAAAGGTAAGTTCTCTGTGAAAAATGATTTTAATACTATTTTCACTAATGACGTTAATTCCACCATAGCAGGTAGTACTATCCCTACTGAAGTCTGGAAGAATTTGTGGAAATTCAAAGTTCCACGTAGAGTTCAAATCTTTATACGGAAATGCCTTAAGAAAATAGTTCCAACTAGAACTAGAATTGCTAGATACAAGCAAGGCATAGAAACTCATTGTTGCTTCTGTAAAAATAGTGAGGAAACAATGAATCATATTTTTTGGATTGCAGTTATAGTAGGGCTACATGGTTTGCAATGAATATCAATATTGATCATATTAGGGAACAATATACTGATTTTGAACAATGGATTATAAGTTGGTTTCTTTCTGTGATTAATAATGGTTCCCCTTTATGTTTCAGTAATGACACTCTGGTTTGCAGGTTTATGTGTACTATCTGGTACATATGGAAAGATAGGTGTTTAGCTGTATTTCAAGACATAAAACCAAATTTGCAGGTCACAGTAGTTAAAATTGGTTACTTGTATAATCAGTGTACTAATCTGAATTCTCAAAATCAAAATACTGCTACTAATGATTTGCAGATAAAGAGATGGAGGCCTCCAGCAAAGGAGTTTGTCAAAATTAATATTGATGGCTCTTATATACCTCTAACTAAAAAGGGTAGCGTGGGACTAATCGTAAGAAATTTTGCATGCACTTGTCCAGGAGCAAGAGGGCTATGTTGTGATGAGGAGATAGAAGAGAAATTTGGAGCTGAGTATTTTGAATGCGAAGCTTTGAAAGTTGTTGTGGACTGGCTGGAGGAACTGAGTGTAACAAAGGCTATTTTTGAAAGCTTTAAAAACAAATTTAGAAGTAGTAGTTTTTGATTTTGCAAGTCTATAAATAGACTTGGTAATAATGTAGCCCATGAACTAGCTCACAAAGCTAGACATCATGCACCAAATTTTCAGTTTTTAGATAATTTTCCGCAAGACATAATTTCTCTGGTAAACAATGATTATTGTAAGAATTAAAATTCATCAATTAATCTCTTTTAGTAAAAAATAAAATAAAAATCAGAGTTGCATAGTATCCCCCTTTCGTAACTTGTCGCAAACTGGCCTCAGTTACCCTAGTTTGCTGCTGATAATGATCAGGAAAAGTATGCTTATATCAACACCACCAAAATCCTCAAATTTTATATTAACCAAGGGGTTGAAAACACAGGTCTCAAGAGAATGTTTTCCTTTCTGCCTAATTAACAATTGGTTGGCAGAAGAATTAATAATTATATTCTAGCCACCCCCAACAAATGTATCACATGCATTTGCTGTTATCGAATATTCCACCCAAGAATCAAGAAATTTAAAAAAGAAAAATGGGGAAAAAGGAAGAAGTGGTATACTACCAGATATGTACAGAACTTCAGAACCCCAACAATATCCCCACTCTTCTTCTTGATTAAGTATTTTACGTTTATGGGGTCAGAGAAATAAACCACTTTTAAGCTTGTTAGCCAGTTTCTGTGCCCCCGGTGGGTCTAAATATGAGAATATGAGGAGAGTTAATATAAATATATGTACACTAATTTGCATACGACAAGATGTATCGTGTTGGAATCGCACAACTGAAGTTTGAAGATATGAGCATTGAAATGGAATGCACAATCATCCCTATAGCTATACATCTATACAGATGTTCAGACTTTTCAAAAATGGCTGGACAAAATTTTCTTCCGTAAGATAATTTCAAAGTAAAATCTGAGAATTTCCTTGAAATGCAGGGGAAACATTCAGTTATGGCGCATTCGTGTAAGTTCAAAATGCGTTAATATTAGGACATACGGTACGACAAATTTCATTGATTTTTCATGTCCATTGACTGTTTTTTATGCATTTTTAACTCGACCATTGAATGTTGACACACTATCTAGGTACGACGAAAAAGCCCCTAGATTTTCAAGCTAGTTTCAAAGGAATCAAACTCAAATGCTTAAATAATTTTGGAGTGATTTTCTGAATTAAAACCCAAAAAGAAAAAACACAAAATTGGTTAAAAAGATCAAAATCAACAATTTCTGAGTGAAAAGGACAACTAGATTTTGATACGGAAAATGGGTCATTTGTCCAAATATTTTTAAATCACGGTTCAAATGGACGAGTAAAAAATAGTTTGGGTGAAATGGCCAAAAAAAAATAGTAAGGATGAAACTGGTTTTATCCTTTGCTTAAATTTAAAAAATAGCAAGGATGAAACTGGATACATCCTGTGTAAATTAAAAATAAGAAAAAATATTTGAAAATGGGCACGATGAAACTAGTTACATCCTGCCTATTTTTACATTTTTGTTCATTTAAACAGTATCAAAATCTAACTGTCCATTTCACCCAGGAATTGTTGATTTTGGTCTTTTTAACCAATTTTGTGATTTTGATACTGTTTAAATGGACAAAAATGTAAAAATAGTCAGGATGTAAACAGTTTCATCCTATCCATTTTCAAATACTTTTTTTATTCACAAAATTGGTTAAAAAGACCAAAGTCAACAATTCCTGGGTGAAGATGACACTTATATTTTGATACTAGTTAAATGGAAAAAAATGAAAAAATAACCAGGATATAAACAGTTTCATCCTACCCATTTTCAAATACTTTTTCTTATTTTTAATTTACATCAGGATGCATCCAGTTTCATCCTTGCTATTTTTAAGTTTAAGTCAGGATGAATCCAGTTTCATCTTTGCTATTCTTTTGGTGTCCATTTCGCCCTAATAATTTTTACTCGTCAATTTGAACCATGTTTTAAAAATATTTGGACAAATGACCCATTTTCCGTTTTTTATTTTTAATTTACATCAGGATACATCCAGTTTCATCCTTGCTATTTTTTTGGTGTCCATTTCATCCATACTAATTTATACTCGTTCATTTAAATCATGTTTTAAAAATATTTGGACAAACAATCTATTTTCCGAAAAGAAAAAGAAGGAGAAAAGAAAAGAAAAGCGAAACAACAAAGAAAAAGAGTCCATAAGAAGAAAATTTCACATGTTTTAGCTCCATGGCTCGGTTAAATTCTAACTAGAAAACAAAAAATTTCCACATGTTTTTGCTTTCGGTAAATCATTTCTAATTGTTTGAGTAAATAATTATTATCTTTTGAGAATGAAAAAATGTATTATTATAAATAATGACAGACATGAAAAGAAGCCACTAATATTCTCCGTCAAGATACAGTAATCAGATGGAAGAAGGTCCATGTGCTGGTAATTAAAGGTCAAAACTCAAAATCATTTCGAATTTGACAAAACCAAAGAGAATGTTGTAATCAGGTCAAAATCATCAGCATTTGTGTATGCATACCCTTTTAACTGGATCTGTACGAGGTAGATGAACCTGTTTTTCTGTTAATAACCATTTCTAAACTTCAATAACTACGTAGTATTCTGTGCCGCACATGAATTTAGATTACTTCTGCAAGTCAAAAGATAAAGACCCGAATTCCAAACCCTAATGCTTACCGATTTAATCAGGTAAGGCTAAGTCCTATAAGCTGATAGATTAGCCAAAAAATATTTTCTATTTGTTAAGGCTAGGGCTGTACAGGAACCGTCCCGTCCCATGGAACCGTACCGGAACCATAAGAACCGTACCGGTACCGTCCCGAAACCGCAATCAGATGGGACAGGTACAAGTACCAAAAATTGGTACCGTGCCTAGAGTAGGTACAAATAACGGTTCTAGGTTGTTCCCTTCCCATCCCGTCCTGTAGTACCGAGGATCTGTATCCGTTAGTATTAAGATTAAATCCTGGCCGTTGATAAGTGCAACACAAATTGAAAGGATGATATTTGCTGAGAATTGCTCCCTCTTTGGTAAATTTATATGCATTCAGCTCAGTAGAAATATTGAACTTGAAACATGAAGCTTGAAATAGCAATACTCAAGCATGAAGAACACCACAAATCAACCCTTATATAATGCATATCTACGAAGTTGAAAATGTTAAGATTAGTTGAATTACTTGACCGAGCAAAAAAAATTTAGTTAAGATTAGCAACACTTGGCATCAGATGAACATTTTGTACCAACTGAAATCCAGGATGGGATTGGTGCTTTGAAGTACTTCATCAAGTGGTCATCCACGAACCATGGTGCTTCTATCTCGTTGTATGGATTCTTGGAACATAAAAAATAACAAATTCCTATGGATGAGCAGCAATTAATACCTGCATCACGAGGAAAATTCTGAAGCTAACAACAAATTTAAACATCGCACGATAAACCTTGACGATGTAGGTGTTGCTATGTGCATATAAACAACAAGCGGGGAGATCTCGGTTAAAGTCAGATCTTTCAAGACTTTTTTTTTTTTTTACATATGCTAGAGGTAAAGACCCGGTCCCGTACCGGGTTAAACGGGTACATTTCCCGTCCCGTCCCGTACTTCACAGGTACAGGTAAAAGTACAAGGTACAGGTACCGTCCATAGGGAGGTACAGGTACTGAGCCAGGAAAAAACCCGTACCATCCCGTCCCGTGTGCAGTCCTAGTTAGGGCTAAGTCCTATGGCTATATTAGCTGAAAAGTGTTGCAGTTCAAAAAAAAAAAAGTGTGGCCTATTTGTTAACACTAGTTCTCTCTCCTAACATTTGCTCGCAGTTGAACTAGCAGCGAGATTGAAGCGCTGCATAGTTCACCGCTCAAAAAGTGACCTTTACACTGAATGGTTCAGGCGCTGGGAGATTAATTTTCTGATCTAACAGCTGAGATTTAAAGCGTTGAACCAAACAGCGTTGGACAGTGGTCCCAGATGAGGGGGACTGCTAATCTAGCTGCTAGATTAGCACTCCCATAGGACTTAGGAAGTTTCCCTAGCTGACATGGTGCTAATCTAGCTGCTAGATTAGCACCCATAGGACTTAACCTAACACTAGTTCTCTCTCCTAGCATTTGCTCGTAGAAACTAGGAGCGAGATAGTAGCTGAACCATTCAACGCTACATAAATTATCTTTTCGCTAAATGGTTCGGCGCATATTGATTTAGTTTTTAATTTGACGATTCAGATTGGTTGTGCTGAACCAAACAGCGCTGGGCTGACATGGACTGCTAATCTAGCAGCTAGATTAGCATTCCCATAAGAAATAGTCTTAGTTGACGTGGACCGCTAATCAGGGCCGTAGCAAAGTATTTGGGGGCCCTAGGTAAAATTATGGAAGTGGGGGCCTATATAAGAAAAATAACTTTTTACTTGTGATTTCGTATGAAACATAATATACTCTCAAACAATAAAATTTTCTACAGAAGATAAGACTAAAAATATAAATAAAATGGCTTATCACATAAAGATTATGCTTTAAAAAAACAGAAAGATTGATCTTCCTTCCCTTTCCCATGCGAAGTTATCAATACAACATAACCGGAACCGTCCCTTGTTTCAAAGAGAGGAGGAAGGGTTATTACATTTCATATGATGGTCAAAGATGAATTGAAAGCTAAGAAGTGGTAATCCTACCCTTGGGGAAAAATGGAGATGCCTCATATATTACCCATAATATGTGGAAGTGTCGAGGTAATTTCGTATAGAGTTTGTAATTAATTGTATCTATTATAACAAGCTCAATAGACCATATCAAAAGTCTGTTTAATCTTTTTTGTAACAATGTCGTAGGTAAGATTGGATCAATTTTAACTTCAATGGGTGTCTGATTTGCATTATTAGCAATATTTACATACGATTGTCAAATGGTAATATTTATTTTGATTTCATTAATTAATCTTCCTTGTTTTTTTAAAAAATAAAATAAATTAGAGGTTGGAGCATAATAAAATGTCATAAGAGTTTGCAGATCATAACAGAAATGTGTGTTGAATGTTGAGTTCAATTGTATGCGGCGTACGAGTGTGTGCAAGGTTGTGAAATCGTAAATGTAACGTAAATCGTTTTTCATACTTTAAGAATCGAATCGTATATTGAATCGTAAATCGAAGATTCATGGTCGATTATTGAATTGTTATATTTGCGGTATAAATTAATATAGAGTGGATATGAATAAATAAAATGAAATATATAATGGAGAAACTTATATAGTGAGAAATATACAAATATATTACGAACTCGTAGATTTCACAAAAACAGGACATAGCCCAATGGTTATAGCTAGACTTGTGTGGGCAACAGAACATGAGTTTGAAAACTCACTAATTTAGTTTTAGTTAAATTTTTCGAATTTAGTACAATTTAACTGGTCAAAACTCTCAGCCAAAGTCAAAAAATCGTGTCAAATATAGTATCTTACACGATTTTAAGAAGATACGTTTCATAGTAACGATCTGAAGTGAAATGAAATAATTTGAAACGAATCGTACGAGTCACGAGTTCACTCGTACGATTTTTAAAACTATGGGTGTCTGTATGATGTTGAGAGTCGAAGAGCCGAGTATATATACTCGAGAGGTCCTTGTAACAAACTATCATTTCTTATAATCAAAATTGATTCAAACCGTACTGCCGAAATATGGTTTTTTATGAATGTTATCAGACAAAACCCCAAAACTTTGAATAAAGAAGAGAAAATAATAAAACAGTCAAAAACAATAGCGAAAGACCAAATTAATAACTTTAATACACAATTAATTTGCCGGCACAAATGTTAAATCGTATTGGACTACTAGCGGAATAAACCCAAAATTTGATATTTCTATCTAGATTTGGTATGTAATTATAGGTAGAAAAGATTTTGATTTGGAGATCCTAGGTCGTCGCCTAGTTAGTCTATGCTCAACGACGGCCTTGCAGTGTTAATCTAGCTGCTAGATTAACACATCATATAACACCGTTTATTTTGGATGATGCATCGGGGAGAGCCTACCTCAGATGCATCCGGCCTTGGTTCTTTCTCATGAAATTTCAGCTAACAGAAAACGACAATCCTCGCCTCAGTGAATACGTCAGTACCAAGGTCAAGAAAAGGACACAAAAGGGTACACAGTAGAATAAATTCATTTTGTTACGTTCCAAGCAAAGTCCAATTCAATAACTCCAAAAAATCAACTCCGTCATATGGCGGCAATATGACCACAACCAAACCCCCCTTCTCTATCTTACCAAACTTCATCTCTCTCTCTCTGTACCAATAACAAAAAAAAAAAAAAAAATCATTTTTGTAGTCTTGGAAGTCTCATTATCTCTTACTGTTTTTCAACTGAAACTACACTAACTAAATACTAATTCTTCACAATTTTGATGTGATTTTGATTTACAGAATCAATACTATGATACAAACAAACTAGTCTGGTCTGGACTTTTCTCCGCTGTCAAGATTCGTTTTTCTCTCTGTCCTCTTTCTCCAGAAACAAAACAAAAGAGAAAGAAAAGAGAGAAACCTAATTTCCTTTCTTTCCTTCTTTTCTTTACCACAGCACCGTCATGATTCTGCAATTCTTATCTTATCATAGAAATTGAACAAATTTCTAAACTAGGGTTGCTTTTTTCTGAGTCATGGGTTGTACAAGCTCTAAGCTTGATGATTTACCTGCTGTAAGTTTATGCCGTGAACGTTGCAAATTTCTTGATGATGCAATTAAACAAAGGTATGAACTTGCTAATTCTCATGTTGTTTATATTGATTCACTGAAAGAAATTGGTGTTTCGTTGAACCGATTCTTTGATCATGAGAGTCTTAATGATTATACTTATTCTTCAATTCCTTCCCCGATTCTTAATCTACCTCCTGCAATGAAGAAAGCTGGTCTTGATACCGATAGTCAGCAGCCTGTAATTGTTCAGTCTTCGGCCCACCATAATCATTCTCACTCCAATTCTGGTTCTCATCTTCATTTTCATAGTGATGATGACGACGACGATGAGGATGAAGATGATTCTGATGATGATGGGTCACTTCATAGTTCAGGAAATATGACTCCTTCACATTATAATCATCAAAAAAATGAAACTCAAAGTGGTGGTGGTGGTGTCGGTGGTGGTGGTTATGGAGGTGGTGTTGGTGGTTATGGAGGAGGTGGTGGTGGTTATGGAGGTGTCGGTGGTGGGTTTATGAACATGAATTTTATGCAGAATAGATCAACTCAGTCTGTAGTTTATCAGCAGCGACCAATGAGTCCGGATACTGTACATATGTCTGAAGCGTCATCATCTTATTATCAGAATCCTAATCAACAAAATAATGGTTCTTATGGTTATTATAATTATCCTCCTCAACCTCAACCAAGTTATTCCAATTATGGGTTCTATGGCTCAGTCCCACCTTATGGTTCTGCTCAACCATATGGCTCTGCTGCTCTGCCGCCTCAGATTGCAGCTTCGTCATCTTCGAAGCCGCCTCCTCCACCGTCACCACCTAGAGCTTCAGCTTGGGATTTCTTAAACCCGTTTGAGACAGTAGAGAAATATTACCCCCCTACTACGCCTAGTCGTGATTCAAGGGAAGTGAGAGATGAAGAAGGAATTCCTGATTTGGAAGATGAAAATTACGTTGACGAAGTAGTAAAAGAAGTTCATGGTAATCAAAGATTTAGTGGTGGACCTGGGAATAATTACTCTAAGATGGTGGCTGATGAAGGGAAAAAAGAAAATGCTGGTGAAGCATTGTATCAAGCCAGGCCAAGTGTGTCAAAGGAGAAAGAAATGCGGTATGAAGTTCATGTGGTGGATAAGGGTGTGGCTTCCAAGGAGAAACAGTCTGGTAATCATGGAAATGCTGGAGCTTTTAAGGATCTCGGGGTTTCTAGTGTTCTGCAGGAAATTAGAGCTCAGTTTGAGAGGGCCTCACTTTCTGGAAATGAGGTCTCTGAAATTCTAGAGTCGGGAAAACTTCCATATCATCGGAAAAATGTAGTTTATCAAGGTAGCATATCTAACAAACTTCTTCCAGTTACTTCCCTTCCCAAATATTTGATTAATCAGTTACTGGGTTAGTAGCTCTACAAAAATTATAAGGATCTCGAAAATAAAGTAAATCATGAAAAATAGGTACACAAGATACTTAAGTTGGTGGAGCCCTTGTTGAAAATAATCAACAACAGGGTCTTGAACCTGCAAATAATCAGCTCTTTGTAAACAGTTTAATCTTAGAAATTTGTTAAGGGTTTGTTTTATTAGATTTGCTGAACTTTCATGGTTCCCTTTGATTTCTGACAAGTCCAGATGGAACTGGCCTCTTGAGTGTCCGCCTCCCTGACTTATGAAAAACTCTTTTGTGTTGTTGGAAACACTCGTACTGCGGAACGGTCGACTCTTTGCCGAAATAGAATTTGAACTGTTTATTTTCTAATAAAATTTGATAGATATGTTGAGATGATAATTACTATTTTAATTTATGGATTTCCTGTGCCAGCTTCATCAAAGATGTTGCATTCAATTACTCCTTCATTGTCAGTAGTATCTGCATTGCCATCTACATCGAGACGTGCTCAATCCCCATCCTCCACGGAGAAGTCCGCTTCTGATGTCTTGGACTTTGAGGAAGATAGAGGGACGAGTTCAACACCTATAAAGCTTTCTTCAACTTTGCAAAAGTTATACATGTGGGAAAAGAAGTTGTATGCGGAAGTCAAGGTTTCTTATTCTTTATGTCATTAGCTTTCCATTTTTGGTAGTGTTTTTGATTCATTGTTGCCAGTTCAACTTTGTCAATTACATTTCAGCATCTTTTGCTTTGGTTTCTGGTTACCCTCTACTTAGTTAATTGGCTTTGTGGTGAAGCTAATTGTCATTTGCTTTTGTTTTACATGTATATACTGTGGTAGGATCAGTATAGACTAAACCTAAACAATCCAGTTTGGTTTATTGTTTCATATGGGGTCTCAGGTAGAGGTTCAATGTTTTTGTTGTGTACAAATCATGGTTGGATGGTATCCTTGGAATCCTGGTTTCCCAGCCTCAATCTTTTTGAGCTTGAGTTATGCCATTCTGGTTATACTCCGCACTGATCATGAGCATATTGTTTCATATTGATTTATTTCCTTGTTATGTCTTTGCAGAGCGAGGAGAAGATGAGGGTAGATCATGAGAGGAAGTCCAAGCGCTTGAAGCGTTTGGCTGAAAAGGGGGCTGAGGCTATTAAAATTGAGACGACTCAAAAATTAGTCAGGACTTTATCCACGAAGATGCGAATAGCAATACAGGTTGTTGACAAGATATCAGATAAGATAAACAAGTTGAGGGATGAAGAGTTGTGGCCACAGGTTAATGAACTAATTAATGGGTATGCCTACTGTTCTTGTGTTTGATTGCAGTTGTCTCAGTAGTTTGTGATGATATTCCAACTCATACATGCTGTCAGTTACTTAATATTTGTCATGTTAGTCTGTTTGGAAGGAAAAGTTATCATCTGATGCTAACATGGTGTACTACATGGTCACCTGTTAAGATTGCTTATCAGATGTTTTTGTTTTGTACTCATTGGAGGGTTTTGATTACCTTTTTTCTTTTCAGATTCGTCAGAATGTGGAAAACTATGCTTGAATGTCATCATAGTCAATGCCAGGTCATAGCGGAAGCTAAAAACTTGGATGCATTTGTGTCCGGCAAAAACCTTAGTGATGCGCATCTTGAGGCGACATTTCGACTCGAACTCGAGCTACAGAGATGGACTTTGAACTTCACCAGATGGGTCGCCGCCCAAAAGGGTTACATTAAAAACTTGAATAGCTGGCTTTTAAAATGCCTTCTTTATGAACCTGAAGAAACAGATGATGGACTTCGTCCATTTTCTCCTAGTAGTATTGGTGCACCTATTGTGTTTGTGATATGTAACCAATGGTCACAAGCAATGGATATTATTTCCGAGAGGGAAGTTATTGATGCTATGCGTAGTTTCACAATGAGCGTGTTTCAGATTTGGGAAGAACAGAATCAAGCGAAGCATAATATGATACCAGCAGACAAAGATATTGATAGGAAAGCTAAGGCCTTAGAAAGGGAGGAGCAGAAAATGCAGAAAATGGTTCAGGCAATGGACAAACAAGTGGTTCAAATCACAGGTCATATGGTACTACAGGCTGATACAAAAAGTAGTAGTCTGCAATCAGGCCTGAAGCTGATTTTTCAGTCCATGGAGAAGTTTACAGCTGACTCTATGCAAGCATTCAATGCGCTTCAGGCACGTATTGAAGAACAACGTGCTCGTGTGAATACAAAAAGGCCATAGTTTTTATATTGAAGGAGCTGGTATCATTTCTCTAAAGCATGGTTCTGTGATCGAAATTTTTCTAGAGAGTAGTACCAGAAGGTTTTCTGAAGCACGTGAATCCCCTCCATCGAAACTCTCATGTATATGATTTGCTGCACCACATTTTGGTTGTGGTTTTGCTCCGCGAAAAGGTTTGCAGAATGGCAAGTTACTTCCCCCGTGGTCCTTCAACTTGAGCCAAGTACCAACCGAGGTTCAGTTGCAACTGCATAGATGGGAGGAAGATAACACGAGCTCAAGTGGTGGTTCACGGGTGAAATGCAAATATAGTCGTGGCACTGGGAAAGGCAATATTCTTTTTTTTGGTTTCGTTCTAGCTCCAGCAGTTGAGTGCGACTGCTGATCGCACTTGTATTGTCCGGCTTCAGGTATCCGTCGCACATGTGCCAAACCTGTCATTCTGTGGTCAAGCAGCAACAATGGATTCACCATCAAATGAATCCTGCTAGCAAGTCTTGTACAGTTGCTCACTCTATCTGTGGGCCTGAGATGGACACTGAGTGAACAGATGCATCAAGGACGGTGGTGAGGGGTTACAATGACTTGAGCTCGTGATGGAGCTAAAGTCTACGAGAAATTACCTTTTAGAGAGTCCAGTGGACCGGTTCTGTCACATCTATCCATCGTCATCAGACAGACAAATCTTCCGCAGAGGGTACTTACTCCAGTTTTGAGAGGTAAGGTGTATATGTATAATATATTTCCCCAGGGAATTTAGCCTGACGTAAGTCAGCTGGAGATGGCCTGGTTTTCTGTTTAATCTTGTATTGATAATCTTTTTTCAACTTGAGTATTGTACAGACACCATTGTGGCAATCTAATCATGTATTTATTTAGATTAAACTCAAAAGACAGTTTTTTTTTTCTTGAGTAAAAATTAGTCGGATTGAAATATGAATAGAATCGGATGGTTCTAGTTATTTGGTTGCTGACCTGATCGGACTATCTCGAGTTGCATGATCTTATCACTATTATTTATTTTTTGTGGACATCGCTAGATAACTGTTGGTACTGTTATTTTGTCTTATGATAAAACTCATGAGTCATGAATCATGGTACGAACAGAATGGGAAGGATGTGAACGGTTCACGGGAATGGTGCGCAGCATCTGTGTGTAAAATGTTTGCAACTATGCAGTAATAACGTGGAATAGTAGGAGAAATGTGCAGAATGTGCAGATCAAGAATTCAGAAATCCATGGTCCTGTTGTGGTAATTTTTAAGCGGTTCCTAGAACAGCGAGACTGTCTCCATTGCTGAAGGATTACGACATTTTCAAGATTGTTGCTGAAAGCCATATCTGTGGCAATAGTTTTCCGCCATTCAAAAATGTCAAATAGAAGGATTCTTGGAAATTGCTGTAGGAGAAAGTTCTCAGAAGCAGAGAAATAAATTATTTTAGGTCGAGTGTTTTTATTCCATGGAAAGATGCAGCAAGTTAGTGACACTGACAGTATATATGAATTTGTTTGCTTCATTTTCTTTATTGTTAGTGGTGCGTGTGGAATACATGCCTTTATTATTCATCCGATTATTTAAACATATCTAAGCATATTTAATCAAAGTCCTTAAGACTCCTTTTGTGGTGTTTTACATGAGTCCGCCTAGAATTGGTATTCAAAAGCAACTAATTCATTTCTACAAAAACAAAACAACGAAATAATTATTTTTTCTTTTTTCCGAAGCAGTTCGTTTCTAATTCACTCCTTGCATAGTTGTTTTTTCCCCTTAATGAAGGACCATCATTTTTCATTTTTCTTTATAATTAAAGGTCTTCAAAACAACTAATGATCCTCATTGGTAACCGATCTAAGCCATATTGGAGGTATAAACCAGAGCATAAATGTAGAGTTAATTTTAGCCCAATGAGTAAAGGCATTAGTTAAAGAGTCACTTAACCGGGGATGAGAATTAAAATAATAAGCCACCAAGCTAGAAGAGAAAAATAATATGTCTTTAAAAATAGCATTTGTACTTTGATCTCTGTCAGGATTCCAAGTAGAAAATTGATCGATTAAATCCTTCGCATGAGTAAGCTTCTGCTCAACAGGTTTCTTTAAAACATCCCGGATAGCTCTGGCTTCAGATTCAACAACGTATTCAACATCAAACACCATTGATGCGCAAAAGGAGGCTTTAGTTGTGAATCCCCTCATCGCATACCATGCACCATTGTCCATAGATATTTCATCAAAAGCGCCATCAGTGTTGCATTTTATCCGGCCAGGGGGAAGGGGGATTTGTAACTTAGGTTTTCTAATCAATAACATAGCTCAAGCTCTATTAACATCAGTACGAGTTTCCTTACGATTATTAAGAACTAGATTGTTTTTTCTACTACTCCAAATGGATTATAAAATAGAAGCACACAAATATTAACATTCATCAGGTAGTCCAGTAGCAGGATCCACAAGCCATAACACAAGCCACTCAAATAAATTATCCAGGAAAGCAGAGGTACTCACACAATGAGAAGATAAAAAAATAAGCATGACTAGCAAACCGACAAAGCCCAAGAACATGCATGACATATTCATAAGGATTAGAATATATATGACAATCAACAGAGGCCATATGCATTCTGGTATAATAAACAATTTTGGTATGAATGACATTCTTAGCAGCTTTCCAAATGAATGCCCCGAACACAGTGCGGGACTCTAAGTTTTCGAATGCACTTCCACAGTTTACTACAAGGGTAAAGTCTAGACCCTCTGAGTCCCAAGTAGGAGATTTAGAAGAAAATTTGTCATTCTTTGAAAGCTCTCAATCCTTCCTATCTGGAATGCACAATTGGCTCAAGGGAATAGTGACAATCTTCTTAACAGAAGCATTATCAAAGTGAGTATTTAGTCTACTAATATTCCATGTTCTATTTTTATGATTAATAAAGTAAGAAACTTTACACTAGGGTCCTTAGGGTCATGGGATTAGGAGAAGCGTAACCCAAATTTGGTATCCAATTATCACACCAAGATCAATAAATTGTCCATCCCCAACAATTTAGAGATAACAAATTTTATAATTTCTTTTATGGTATGCAGGCATTTCCAAGTCCAAGAGTAACTTCTAGGGCACCTGGTATTTAAAAGTCAGTCTTAGAAAATAATTCAACTTTAAGGACAATACCTAATAAGCGATTAGGGTTCTCAATCATTTTCCAAGCATTTTTGGCCAACATAACCATATTATTCAACTCAGTTTTTTTTTTCTTTTGAAGGTTAACAAAAAAAAGACCAACAAAAGGAAAAAAGAAAAATTATGGGGTAGTAGAAAGCTCATCTGAGAAATGAGTAATACAAGAAGGAGGGAGAGACCACGTCTGAGAAACATGGTTTGCAATAGCAAAAGCTTCTAAGTTGTGAGCCAATACATCGACGTCTTTTTTGGCAAAACTGAACTCAATTGAGTTAAAACTTGAGGGCTTATCCCTAATATTTTTGATTTTGTTCCTAATACACCATGGGGATTTTGAATTTCCATATCTCAAACTGTTAATGACAGTTAAGGAGCCACCTTCAAGAATGATATTTCTGAAACCTTTAATTATCGTTGGGACTATGACAATCAGAGCTCCATTATCTTCAGCTGCACTAGGGCTGCTGAACTCCAATTATTTTGACTGACCACCTTGATAATCATAATTACTATCTCTAGCAACTGCGACACAACTGTGTCCCTTAGACCCAGCCGCCCCATCTAAGTTTATCTTTATTTTCTTTATAGGAGGGGGTTGCCATCTATTTATCGCAGAATGTAATATATCTTATTTTGTTGGTAATAAACTAATATGATTTTGAATTTCCATATTCATGTTAAAGTAGTTGAAATGACAAGGGTACCAAATACACCACTATCTTTTCGATATCAACCTATAAGTTCGGTACCTTGCGTGATCTGATATGGAGTCTCTGTCAAGAAGATGGCAAACCACAAGGTATACACTTAGTATATAATATAAATTTGAAACCGACTCTTAAACTATAAGGATCAACCCAAGTATTTGGGATTAACATACAAGTACAATTACTTTAATTATAACTTAAACAACTTATAATGCGGAAAGTAAAGTAAAAGCACAAAGCAAGATTTTGTAAACGAGGAAACCGAAAATGCAGAAAAACCTCATCACCTAGTCCAGTTTTGAATACTCTCAGAATTAAGACGTTATACAAAGAACACTACAAACTTCGTATAGTTGGGACCAAGTAAACTACCCCTAGTTACCTAGTTTCCTCAGTATCTTTGCGCCTACAACCAAGCTGGCCAATGCACGTGAATCCTAAAATAGAATCCATTATCTTAAGTTGCTTCAACAACTGTAAAGACTTCAAGCACTCAACTTCTTTTGATCGTCTTCCAAACGGTAAAGGACTAATCTATTTGGTAGCCACTATTCTTATCTCAAGAAGTAAATCAGATATATTCTAACTGAGGTCACAAAGGCTCTTCCGTTTAATCTAATAAACTCCTATGTTAGGTAAAGTCTACCAAGATGTAAGGGAGATAGTCAAATGAGATTTCAAATGACTTCCGGAGAATTTCCGAATCTATCGTTAGTCCATAGAAATTTTTGCAGAATCTCCAAATATCTCTTGTTATTGGTTAGAGACCTTTTTTCAAGTCATTTAAATTCTACGAAAGTCCAT
Organism: Papaver somniferum; assembly: GCF_003573695.1. Classification (NCBI taxonomy): domain Eukaryota; kingdom Viridiplantae; phylum Streptophyta; class Magnoliopsida; order Ranunculales; family Papaveraceae; genus Papaver; species Papaver somniferum. The sequence continues at coordinate 140,638,688 of NC_039363.1, read as the reverse complement.
GTTATTGGATTAGGATTTCATAAGAATCACTCCAACACCTCTGTTATTGAAAGAAGAACTGAAAGTCATTGATTTACTATTTTGAGAGACTTAGAGAGACTTTTTATAAAAATAAGCATGGTAGAAATCTCCCGCCAGGAGGTGATATTTTGGGAGACTTGGAAATTTTGGGAATATTTGTTTTTGAGAGTAAACAAAACATTTTCTTTTTGTTTGAGCGTATGACCAAGGAACGAGCCATTTGCCAGTAAACCAGTGGCGAGATACTATAGCCAATAAAAATGTGGGATGAATGAAATAAAGAGAATGAAAACTTAAGCATTTGACAACAATGAGATTTATTTTGATAATGAACAATAATATTTTTATAAATATTATAACGTGTATCATAAAATAATCGGTAGAAGTTTTTAATTTTTGATTAGATATTTTACATTTTTGTGTCTATACAAAAATCATAGACTCTCTACAAATTTCATTTTCCTGTCTCTATAAGTCGCAAAGACTCTCTAATGTATTCTCAGAAAATTACTAGAAATCTCTAGATTTTCAGAGAATCTCCGGGAGTCATTCAAATAATTTTTTTTATGAAAGTCCATAGAAATCTCATTTGAACCCCCCTTAGATTAAAAAGTTAATCACATCTAGGTATACAAATTATCATACTCGGATTCTGAAGAATACCACCAAATGATAGTTTCCCGATTTAATATTGTTAGAGCACTGCTCGGTCAAACTCGCAAGCGTTGCTATCTCAAGCTTGTTTGTCAAGTTTAGTTGCCAAAACTATAAGTCTTGATTTCTAGTCTACTTATAGAAAGTGTAGTTGAGCATTAGACTTCACGGCGTTCATCGATTGAAGACAAAGAACTACTAAGGGGAGCTTGTGGAACTTCATCAACAAAAGGTATGTGGAGATTTGAACTCATCTATCACTTAAAAGTATATCTACTCTATCTCCTATTTGAGACAAAAGTCGTATAGCTATATAGACTTCAATTATGCACATTTGATATTTCGAGCTGAGTTTAACTCGCTTACATATTTCTCAAAATATGTGTTGATAAGATTTCGCTTTGACCAAGTTCATCTTATATTCTTGACGAAAGTCAAAAGATGATCATGTGAAAATCGCCTAGTAACATCTTACATGATTTGTGTGAGACAGTCATTTGATGTAGACTCGGAATGTTTCATATTGATCATTCGATCACTTGAAAATCGCTTTGAAGCTAATAGTTTGTGTGCGACAGCTATTGTCGTCTTCCGAGGATGTTTCAATGGTTGAAATGGGAGTTTAGGACAATTGGATATAAGCACGGTATGCGTACTTTCATATGTGTAATCCAAGTCCGGGAACCATGGTATGCATACCCGTACACGTACTGATTGGTTTAGTAGAGGTCGGGAACTAAGTACGCATACCAGTACAGGTACTGGCGTGAGGTTCAAGTTTCGGGACTTTACTGAGTTTGGTGGTATGCGTACCCGTTTGCATACTGGTGAACCCAAACTTAGTCCGACCACTAAGGTATGCGTACCCGTTTGCATACTAGAGTGGGTAATGTTCTAAAATCGGTTTGTTCATGAACTAATATATTTATATAATAAGGAATGCAATCTTTGCAGAACCGTGGCTATAATGTTCATAACTTGATTTGAGTGAATCAAAATCGATTTTCCTTCAATTGTGTCATGTATGCTTCTATGAGAATATAAATAATTGAAAAACTATAGAACTAGTTTCATTTGAGTCACTTGAAATAGTTATGGTTAAGATGAATAAGGTTGATATGAAAATGTTCATATGGCTGACTTCGGTTAACTATTGTTGAGCAACAAAGGTGTACACGTTTAGGTACGGTTACTCATATCTAAATGAAGTTACTTTTCATTTGTATATAACAAGCTAAGTTCGATCTAACGGTTGAAAGATATTAGCTTGAGTCTAATCAGGTTTTCATCTAACAGTGAACATTGAATGCTTTGTAACCAAGGTAACATCGATTGCAAACTCTGATTTGAAGACTATATAAAGGAGAACTCTAGCAACTGGGAAACCTAATACCCATACCTCCTGTGTGATACTAGTTGCGACTAGAGTCGATTCTCCTTTAAATTTAGGTTTTTTCCAAAACCGTGTAGGTTAACGACTTGAAGACTTCGTTGGGATTGTGAAGCCAGACCCAACTATTTTCTTTGTAGTTGCGTTTTCTGATCTTGCTGTTTTCTATCGTGATTGAGTACTATTTTCTCTAAGATTTGCTCGAGATTTAATTTCCGATAGGCAAGATAAAAAGTAGTCACAAACATCTTCATCTTATCGTTTGTGATTCCACAATGTCTTGTTTCGCTACCATACAATTAAGATTATTGTGAGATGATTGATATTTCTAGGATGTTCTTCGGGAATATAAGTACGGTATATCAATTGGTTCATGTTCACCTTAATTTATCAAAATACGGATCAAAACTCATACGTTTATCTGTGGGAGACAGATTTATCTATTCCATAGACTTTTCTGTGTGAGACAGATTGGTTTATCAGGTCTTCGACTCTGGGTCGTAAAAACTCTTAGTTGTGGGTGAGATCAACTAAAGGAATCAAGTGCGTAGAGTCCTGCTAGGATTCAGAGACGTAAGGAGCACAATTGTACCTTGATCAGTGCGAGATTGGTTAGGGCTCAAATACATTCCAGTCTGAAGTTAACTTGGAGTAGGCTAGTGTCTGTAGCGGCTTAATACAATGTGGTGTTCAAATCTGGACTAGGTCCCGGGTTTTTCTGCATTTGCGGTTTCCTCGTTAACAAAACTTCTGGTGTCTGTGTTATTTCTTTTCCGCATTATATTTGTTTATATAATTGAAATATCACAGGTTGTGCGTAAGTTCAATCAATTGTGAATCCAACCTTTTGTTGTTGATTAAATTGATTGACACTTGGATATTGGTTTTTGATATCGTCCAAGTTATTTCTTATATTCAATCGGGCTCGCAAATTCCTATTTGTTTGATTGCTGATTGAATTGAGAAATTGAGATATAACTCTTTGATATACTTTTCTTAAGATTGAGTCTGACTTCCTAGTTGATTCTCTTGAAAGTATATTGGAGTTAGTCCATACATATTGCTAAGAAAAATATTGGGTGTGGTTGTTAGACCGCCGCTTATTCAATTGGTATCAGAGCAGGCAAACATTTTTAAGACCTTATAAGTCTGTGTTTGTAGAGATCTGACTCTATGGACGGAAGTGCTATCTCTATAAACGTATAACCAGTCTTCGATGGCTCGAATTACCTATGGTGGAAAATTGCTATGCGTGCCTTTCTTCGAGCACGTGATTTTCAATCATGGGTTTATGTTGTTAATGGTTATTTTCCTCCGGTTGTTACAGTAGGCGATGTAACTGTTCCAAAGGATGTCGTTGATTATGATGCTGTCGAGATTCTTGCTGCAAAGCAAAATTCTGACGGATTGAATGCAATCATCCATGCCATTACCCCAGATCTTCAACACCATGTGACTACGTGCACTCGGTCTAAAGATGCTTGGGATATCTTAGAAACCGTATTTGAAGGGAATACCTGTGAAAAGAAGATAGGCTTCAAAACCTAAATTCTGGTTGGGAAAACCTTTGTATGGCATATGAAGATCCATTTGATGAGTTTAATCACAAAGTGTCTGAAATTGTTAATGCATCTTTTCCATTGGGTAAGACTATTATGGAAAAGAACATTGTGATGAAAATTCTCAGATCATTGCCATCTAGATATGATTCTAAGAAACATGCCATCATTGAAGGAAATAACCTTGACGCGCTTTCCAGAAATACTCTTGTTGGGAAGTTAAAGATCTTTGATCATGAGCATGTATCCAAATATGGAAAGGATATTGCTTTCAAAGCACAATCGAACACTAAATTACTTGATAAAGCTAAAAGTGTTGGCATCTCTGAAGATGATACTTTTGAGATTGATTCATCAAATGAAAATCTTGAAAAGTCAGACTTTTTGATCACAAGACAGTTTAGAGATCTTCTTTTGAATAGAAGTAAACGGTTCACTAGAGATAAACCTAAGTCATCAGTTAAACCTTGTAATCATGTTCCTCCTAAAAACAGGGATGCCGATGATACTGATGACGAGGATATGTCACAGTGCTTCAAGTGTAAAGGTTTTGGTCATTTTGCAAATGAGTATCCAAATTGTAGAAAATACACTGGAAACAAAGGTCTTGCTGCAACTCTTGATGAAATGTCTGATCACTATGATTCTAATGAAGACGAAAAATCAAGTGTTGCACTCCTCTGTGAAAATATTGGTTTTGACAATTGTGGCAATACATACATCAATCTCGATATTCTTCCGGGAGAAACTTCAACCACCTTGGAGGATAAAATGGATTTGTATTTTTATACTGGAAATTTTGTTTCTAATTTCTAATTTTTTAGGTTCTACCATTTGTCTAGCAGCCTGCACAACTGTGACGTCTGAACCATCCTCCATATTGACATGTTCTTATTGTACTCTCAAGGGTCATGAAATCTCCAAATGTTTCAAGTAAAAACATAAGATAAGATATGTCAAAAAACTTCAACGAAGAGCAAATCGATTAGAACAAGCTCGAACTTGTTCAGAAGACATCTGAGGTATGAGTCTCATCTCTTTCCTGAAGAAGTTATAATTTCCAAAGAAAAATTTAGACCACTAGAGAAAAGAATACAGTCTAAACAGTCTGTGAAACAGGGTTCTAAAAATTCCATTCAAGAAGGTTATGGTGGACAGATTATTGTTCACCCCAGCACAACTTAAATGTGTTGGTTGTGTATCTTGTCTCATGTTCCTGGTTCAAAAGAGACAAAGGTTTGCACACTTAAGGCTGTAGGAAAAGAGAAAAAGAATTTTTCGTGTTTTGTTTTTTGGTCTTGTTTTCACCGATTTGGAATTCTCCATCTTTTCATATCTAATTGATGTTGAAAAGGGTTTTCCTATTTGATTCATAAAAGAGGGTTAATATCGACAATTCTGCCCTCTCTAGGGTTGTGAGTTGTGCGTACGTGAACTTTTTGATTGTTTAAAGGTTCCGTAACCCTACATTCCTTTTTCCTTCTCTAGAAACTCTTTTTATCATAAGATTGCTTGTTGAGATTGATTTGTGATTTCCTCATACTTGTATGGAGACTCCAAGCATTATGTCTTCTGATGGAAAAGATGTTAATATGATTGTTAAGCCATCATCAATCATGAAGGAAAAAGATAAATCTCCTTTACATCAAACTTTGAAAAGAAAAAAAAGGAATGTGAGGAAGCCAAGAGTTGTTCCTTCAAATTCTTAGAAGTTTCCTGGTGTTCTTGAAGAGTTAAAGGAAGCTAGAAAGGAGATTCTGTAAATAAAGGCTATTGTTTTTAGAACTCTGGAAATTCAGAAGGCCCTGGTTCGGCATCAGTCAAGAAGGTTTCTTGGAATTGACTCATATCTTCTTGAACCTTATGTTCCAATTGACGACAAGGAGTTTGAGGACGATAAATAATTTTTCAAAGGTCTTAATGTCTAGGAAACTTCTTATGAGAATTTATTCTTGTGTTTTAAGAAGGATAACTAGGGTTTGGAATAGCAATTATTGTGAGTACGCATAGCTATTTCCAATGATTTTCATCTTGCAATGTTTTTAGATTTATTTATTCAAATTCTAAAGTTTATTTGAAATATGATTTTGCAGTATTAATCTTTATGGTTTTGTATATTGCAAATTGTTACGGGATATGCGTGTTTGCGTCCGTGAACTATGATTGTCCCATAATTGCTCAAAAGTTAAGACTATCGTATGTCTTTATGCAAATATTGATAAAAGATAGAATGAACTTTTGACAACAAAAGTTAAGCCTATTATGTCATTATGCAAATATTGGTGGAAGATAAGATGAACTTTTGTTTACAAAGATTAAGTCTATTACATGTCTCTACGCAAATATTAATGAAAAATAGAATAAATCTTTGAATATTCCGCAGTATTGGTCTTTCCCTGATCCACATCTTTGTGTAAGTACTGTGCGGCTCCGTAAGTTCTCTTATGTGAGCATTTCTGATTAAATTAATTATGGGTTCTCTTGTGGTTAATTTAATTGAGTATTTTGGATACAAATTCATGTTTCATGTGATTTGTTAATGTCCAAAGAAATTCTTCTTTTCTTGTGAAAGTAAGGTCGCTCTTGTAGTTCTTTCGGGAATGACATTTTATGGAGGAGAGTTCTTAATTGAACTTGTGCTTAATTGCCAAATCTTTGTGGGGAGTGTGGTTGTGGAATATTGTAGGAGTCTTCTTGTATCTTTATAAACTCCTTGGTGAATGCACTAGTTTCAGCTATGTGAAATCATCGAAACAAAGTTGATATGTTCTCTTTTGGTCATGAAGTATCTATATGGAAATTTCATTAGGATCCCATTAATTTTCGTACCTTTCCCAATTTATATTGACAAAAAGGGGGAGAATTAATGTGTAGATCATACTAAAAATACATATGGTTTACGGATCATTATGTAAGGGGGAGTGGTTTTCATGTGAGATGAAGTATTGACTAAGGGGGAGTGATATATATCACCATAGTATTGTTGTCAAAGTTGTGATACAATTGGAATTTGATGTTGTGCAATAATACTATGACACTGTATAAGAATGATTTAGAGCCATTGTTTTCTCATTGTTATACCTACGAATCTTCAACAACTATGATGTTGAGTTGAACACATTCAGAATCACTGGAGTACTTGGAAGTGACGAATATTTCGAGTAATGTTGAACAACCAAGGAAATCAAGCATTTGGATTAAGAGCTACAAAGTTTATTTATTTTGTATTCCATATGTATTGATAGTTTTGTCACTAAAATTAACAAATGGGGAGATTGTTAGAGCACTGCTCGGTCGAACTCGCAACCGTTGCTATCTCGAGCTTGTTTTTCAAGTTTAATTGCCAAAACTATAAGTCTTGATTTCTAGTCTACTTATATCTAAGTCTCGGATTAGGATAGAAAGTGTAATTGAGCATTAGACTTCACGACATTCATCGATTGAAAACGAAGAACTACTAAGGGGAAATTGTGGAACTTCATCAACAAAAGGTATGCGTATACTTGAACTCATCTATCACTCAAAAGTCTATCTACTCTATCTCCTATTTGAGACAAAAGTCGTATAGCTATATAGACTTCAATTATGCACATTTGATATTTCGAGCTGAGTTTAACTCGCTTACATATTTCTCGAAATATGTGTTAGTAAGCTTTCACTTTAACCAAGTTCATCTTATATTCTTGACGAAATTCAAAAGATGATCATGTGAAAATCGTCTGGTAACATCTTACATGATTTGTGTGAGACAGTCATCTGATGTAGACTTGGAATGTTTCGTATTGATCATTCGATCACTTGAAAATAGCTTTGAAGCTAATAGTTTGTGTGAGACAGCTATTGTCGTCTTCCGAGAATGTTTCAATGGTTGAAATGGGAGTTTAGAACAATTGGATATAAGCACAGTATGCGTACTTGCATATGTGTAATCCAAGTCCGGGAACCATGGTATGCATACCCGTATGCGTGCTAATTGGTTTAGTAGAGGTCCGGGAACTAAGTACGCATACCGGTACGTATACTGGCGTGAGGTTCAAGTTCTGGGACTTTACTGAGTTTGGTGGTATGCGTACCCGTTCGCATACTGGCGAACCCAAACTTAGTTCGTCCACTACGATATGCGTACCCGTTTGCATACTTGAGTGGGTTATGTTCTAAAATCGGTTTGTTCATGAAAAAATACATTTATATAATAAGGAAATCAATATTTTGCAAAACCGTGGCTATGATGTTCATGATTTGATTCAAGTGAATTAAAATCGATTGTGCTTATATTGCGTCTTGTATACTTCTATGAGAATATAAACAATTGAACAACTCTAGAACTAGTTTCATTTGAGTCATTTGAACTAGTTATGGTTAAGATAAATAAGGTTGATATGAAAGTGTTCATATGGATGACTTCGGTTAACTATTGTTGAGCAACAAAGGTGTACACGTTTAGGTACTCTTACTCATATCTAAATAAAGTCACTTTTTATTTGTGTGTAACAAGCTAAGTTCGACCTAAAGGTTGAAATATATTAGCTTGAGTCTAATTAGGTTTTTATCTAACGGCGAATATTGAATGCTTTGTAACCAAGGTAACATTGATTGCAAACCCTGAGTTGGAGATTATATAAAGGAGAACTCTAACAACTGGGAAACCTAATCCCCACACCTCCTACGTGATACTAGTTACGACTAGAGTCGATTCTCCTTTAACCTTAGGTTTTTTCCAAAACCTTGTAGGTTAACGACTTGAAGACTTCGTTGGTATTGTGAAGACAGTCCTAACTATTTTCTCTGTAGTTGCGTGTTCTGATCTTGCTGTTTTCTATCGTGATTGAGTACTATCTTTTCTAAGATTTGCTCGAGGTTTAATCTTCGATAGGCAAGATAAAAAGTAGTCACAAACATCTTCGTCTCATCGTTTGTGATTCCACAATATCTTGTTTCGCTACCATACGATTAAGATTATTGTGAGGTGATTGATATTTTTAGGATGTTTTTCGAGAATATTCTGGTATATGAATTAGTTCTTGTTTACCTTGATTTATCAAAAGATGGAACAAAACTCATATGTTTATTTGTGGGAGACAGATTTATCTATTCAATAGACGTTTCTGTGTAAGACAGATTGTTTTATCAGGTCTTCGACTTTGGGTCGTAACAACTCTTAGTTGTGCGTGAGATCAGCTAAGGGAATCAAGTGCGTAGTGATAAGCATGTATATGATACATTTTATACCCATATTTATATTAGCTATGATACAATATTTCAGTTACTAATACTATTTTAGTGCTTTTGTAGAAAGTACAAGTGAATTCGATCATCCAGCGAATAAACAACAAAATGTGAGACTTAATGGTGTTTGCGACGAAAATGAAAAAATATGGTTGGCCTGGTACTTCCATATATCAGCAACCACAATGATGAAATGTGGTTGGCCTGGTATTTCCATGTATCAGCAACCACAATGATCAATTATGCTGGCCTGGTATTTCGATATATATGCAGCACTTATTATGCTGGCTTGGTATTTCCATGTATCAGCAACCACAATTATGAAATGGGGTTGGCCTCGTATTTCCATATATCAGCAACCACAATGATGAAATGAGGTTGGTTGGTATTTCCATATATCAGCAACTAAAATGAAAAAAATGACAAAATGTAGCTGGCCTGGTATCTCCATATATATCAGCAGCATAAAATTGTTTCATAGGCGAGGCACAAACGCAGCAAATGAATTGAAATCAAAGTGGGGTTAACACATGCAAACTGAAAATTGGAGTATTTTATCTTTCTTACTTTATTACAAATATATTCCACCGGGAAAGATAATTTATTTGCCATGTGAAGAATTAATTGAGGAATATTTACACGTGAGATTATTTTGGAAACAAAGTAACTCTTTCTTCATTTGGGAGATTTTGGAAATAAGGAGAGATTATTATTTCATTGGAAGAACGAGCTGGCAATACTATTTGGGGAAAGATACTGATGACGAATCAACTTGCATGCAAGATATTTTCATAGAATAATTTATTTTGATTCTTTGATTAATGAAATAAAATAAAGGGAAGGTTATAAGAAGGGGTGTCGACTATTTGAGAGGAGAGCCCGGCCACATGGCTGTAAGTAGAGAAGGGTTTTGAAGTTTTGTTTTCGATTCTTCATTTTTTATTAGCTAGAGTTTGGTTTTAATATGTTTATGACTTTTGAGAAAGCCATGTCTAGTTAGAGTCATGTTAGGGTTTAGGTAGAAACCAATTTAATTGTGTAAACTCTACATTTATATACTCAATAATGATTTGAATGACTAGTAGTTTTTCTTCATATGGCTTGGTATTTTATTGTTCATGTGATTTTCTTGATTATTTATGATTTTCAATTGATATGGCGTGCTTTGGTTAAGTTCTTTGACGTGATATGCTTTAGGATTGATAGGTAATGCTTTAAAATCACTACCCATGAAGAGAAGAAAATTACAGCGGAGAAACAATATTTGAAAACGCATGGAATATATTTTTAATGACTAGTAGAATTTGCATAATTAATTGGTGCAAACCGAAAATCCTAATAACCCTCTCTCATTTTGTTTACTGTTTGAATTATTATTATTTCATTTTGTTCCAAATTTCTGAAAATCGTTCAAACATCATCTTGTCGATTAGTTAGTTTTGATATTAATTAGTAGTAGTATTTCAAACTCCTCGTGGGAACGACTTGTACTTGCCATTGTTCTTATGGTTAGACACCGTGCACTTGCAATATTTTATTGTAGGTTTTCCAACCTACCACGTAAAGTCCTGTTGGGATTCAGAGACGTAAGGAGCGCAATTGTACCTTGATCTGTGTGAGATTGGTTAGGGTTCAACTACATTCCATTCCGAAGTTAACTTGGAGTAGGCTAGTGTCTGTAACAGCTTAATACAGTGTGGTGTTCAAATCTGGACTAGGTCCCGGTGTTTTTCTGTATTTGCGGTTTCCTCGTTAACAAAACTTCTGGTGTCTGTGTTATTTCTTTTCCGCATTATATTTGTTTATATAATTGAAATATCACAGGTTGTGCGTAATTTCAATTAATTGTGAATCCAACCTTTGGTTGTTGATTAAATTGATTGACACTTGGATATTGGTTTTTGATACCGTCCAAGTTATTTCTTATATTCAATCGGGGTCTCAAATTCCTATTTGTTTGATTGCAGATTTAATTAAGAAATTGAGATATAACTCTTTGATATACTTTTCTTAAGATTGAGTCTGACTGTCTAGTTGATTCTCTTTAAAGTATATTGGAGTTAGTCCATACAGATTGCTAAGCAAAATATTGGTTGTGGTTGTTAGGCCCCCGCCTTTTCAAATATGACTGATAATAACAAGTCTATCAAAAATAAACCAGATCTTGTTGGACCCCGGCCGATCAAGTTTGTGCACAAAGCAAATCACAAATTTACGAAACCAATAAGAAATCTTCTTGTCTTCAAATCTTCAATCTTCTTCAGTACCTGCACAATAACAAACTTGATTCCAACTAATGATTGATCATGCACAAAACAGAGTTAACAATGGATGCTCACAAGTCTACGTACGTCACATCTAAAGACATATCTGAACTACAGCTAATCTCTTGATCTAGTTTGAGTGACCTTATTTAAGAAGAGAAAGCTCTCAAGAATAATCAAACTAGGTGCAATCAAGGGTTAACAACCGTTAATAAATCAAATAAATAATTGAAAACTAAAATAACAACGCAATTCTAGTTTCCCACCAACAATACTAGTGGACGCTTTGATCCCAAAGAAGTCTTTAAACTAGTGGACGTAAGAGATTTCGCCTAATTAGGTTACTCTCCTCTCCAAGATAGTACTACAAGTAATACTACTAGTCGGATACATCTGTGACTACAAAACAAAGTGCCTTCCTCAGTATAAGTTTGTAAGAAAAAAAAACTTCATTATTTATCGACTAAGGTAGTTTGTCCACTAAGGAATTTCCATAACCGAAAATATTCTCAAGATACGCAATAAAGTACCTCATTCGATTTTGTCTAATTCTACCCTATAACCAACTGTACAATCAAAATCCATCATGGATACAACACTAGAGCATCTCCAATAGAGTGTGGAGATATTTTTTTTGAATGACACATAGGACTTTAGACTCCCATTTAGTATAAAACCATCTCCAATAGTTAGGTCTTACAAATTAGGAGGGATGAAATACTAAATATGAAGGTGTTAAAGAAGGTTTTAACTACACCTTCAGAATGACCCCTAATTCCTTGTCATCAATTTTATATTAAAAAATTAATTTTAATACAAAATCATGCTAAAAAAAGGTCTTTTTATGTTTATCCAAATTTAAAATATATAACACAACCTTGACTATTGGAGATGAGTTTTAGGAAAAGGGTCTCATTTAGGATTTTGTTTGAAAACCCCAATAAATGGAGGCTAAAATGAACTCCACGTAGGATTTTTTTGACCTACTGTTGGAGATGCTCTTAGCTAGCATACAAGTTACTTAACTAATATATCTTCCGAAGATATATTTTGCTTGTTGTAAAACAAAAACACATACATTCAAAAATTTCAAAAAGATTCGCAAACATTTCGGTTTGGTATCTCACCTTGAGTATCAAGGATTATCTTTGAACAATAAAAGATAAGATTTGTGCACATGTTTAAATTACTCATTATATCGACATCTTGAACTTCCCTATTTAGAAAACGCAATTTCCAAAATCACACAAACCCTAAAGTGCATGTGACTAAAGAGATCGGTTTTGCATATTGGTATTGGTTCTACCATGACTCCCAATGTAGGCAGGGATCGGTTCTACCTTGGCTCCGAATATAAGTAGGGATCGGTTCTATCATGAACATAAGTAAGGATAGGTTATACCTTGATTACCTATATATGTTAGGATTAGTCCAACATTCAATGAAAACCGGACTACCAATGAAAACCGGACTACCAATCATTTCGAAAGTATACTTCCTTAATTTTATGTAGTTAAAAATTGTTTTATAGGCATGAAATTAACCCTAAGTTCACTACACAATCTAGTAACAAGTTAAAAATATTATGTCGATGTCGCAATTACAAAGTTCAAAAGATAAGCACTATACTCTGTAATATAATATACCAATACAAAGCATTTATAACTATTTGTATAATATTCCTTGAAACTTTGACCAAAATAAAATAACCAAGTCTCTTACTCTAGAGTTTCATAAATTATAACTTTGCATGTTATGTTTTCAACCAAAACAACTTGAAAGCAACGATATAGAAATAGAAACAAGTCAAGTAATGTATTACTAACCTCAAGTAAAAGGATGACGTCTTCTCTGATGTCGATACGTCTTCAGAATATTCAGGTCTTCAGAGTAATACTTGTATGTCCCAACATTTCTAGACTTCCTAGTCTAACCTAACAAAGTTGACCTTAGTAGTTACAGTCAAACGAATTTTGATTTTTGATACTAAAATATGGCAACCAACCTTGACATACCAACGCTTGGCGTGTTCAACCGAGCAATGCTCTAACACTAGTAAAGAGCTTCTCTTATAACAGACTGAATATTTATGGTACCGCCATTAAAAAGATTATTGTAATCACCATTTTCAGCTACCCAACTAGAAATTTAATCAAATATAGAGGTAGTTGGAGACTCACCAATTTTTAGACTCATTGGAGAGGTAAAAATCATGGCTTGCGTGACTTGGCAGTGAAGAAATATATGGATTTCAGATTTAACGACTTTATGACATAATCTGCAATCTGCATTGATACCTTTTATAAACTTCATCATTTTACTACCAACAACCAGACCATTTATTATCAATCTCCACAAAAAAATCTGAATTTTAGGAGGAAGCACCATTCAGCTGAGCCTATTGAGAAAATACAAAGAAATAAAAAGATGAAGAATCATTGAAAATTGTGTTTCGGTAATAACTGTAATGCTTCGAGTCCTAGACAGACCACGAACTAGTATGCTAGTAATAAGATCCACCTATTTGACAATGTCACCATCATGTCCAACTAAAACCCAAAAAAGAATTCAAAATCATTTCGTATGAAACAACGTAATACACTAGTACTCATTGTCCTGAACTATAAACAACATGATAAATAATGTAGATATTACTTCTTACTTTACGTGTTTTATTGCGGCATGGAATACTTGATCTCTAATCACAATCCCCACCTGACTGGATGGGCAAACTCCACATCGCATGTTACGACTTTGATTATAACAAAATTATCAAGTCTCTTACACTAGAGTTTCAAGAATATGACTTTCGCATGTAATGTTGTCAATCAAAACGAATTGAAAGTAAAGATATAGAAAAGAAAACAAGTCAAGTCAAGGATGACGTCTTCGCTGATGTCGATACGTCTTCAGAATCTTCAGGTCTTCAGAGTAATACTTGTATGTCTCAGTATTTCTAGACTTCCTAGTCTAACCTAACGAAGTTGACCTAGTAGTTCTAATCAAACGACTCTTGAGTTTTGATACTAAAATATGACAACCAACCTTGACATACCAACGCTTGGCGAGCTCAACGAGCAATGCTCTAGCACCAGTAAAGATCTTCTCGGATAACAGATTGAATGTTTATGGTACCGCCATTGAAAAGGATATTGTTCCTCAATTTCCATATATCCCAGAATAAACATCCTCCAATTTTTAAAGAAGTGTAATCACCATTTTCGGATATCCAACTAGAAATTTAATCAAATATAGAGGTAGCTGGAGATTCACCAAATCTGAGACTTATTGGAAAGGTAAAGAGTATGGCTTGCGCGACTTGGCAGTGAAGAAATATATGGTTTTCAGATTCAAAGGCTTTATGAATTAATCTGCAATCTACATTGATACCTTTTATAAACTTCCTCATTTTACTACCAACATCCAGACCATTTATTATCAATCTCCACAAAAAAAAAATCCGAAGGAAGCATCATTCAAATCAGCTTATTGAGGACCACCATTTGAAGGTCGAGAATGAACAGAAAATATAAAGAAAAAGAAAGATGAAGAATCATTGAAAATGTGTTTAGGTACTAAGACTAAGTCCTATGGGATGGATTGAGTTGCTAGATTAGTAAAAACGTATTGCAGTTAAAAAAAAGTGTCGTCTATTTATTAACACTAGTTCTCTCTCCTAGCATGTGCTCGCAGTTCAACTAGCAGTGAGATTGAAGCGTTGAATTGTTCAGCGCTGAAAAAATATTCCATGGCATCTGCGCTGAAAAAATATTCCATGCATCTGCGTTGAACTATTCAGCACCAGACCCCAGGCGTTGTTCCATGCAGCGCTCCGTCTCAGAGCTGCACAATACATCGCTTGACCTTTTTTTTTCCCTACACCAATTTTACACCACAACGACTATTTTTTTCAAATTCTGAATTTTATATATTCCCTTTTTTTTCTTCCTACTCCTAGTTTACATCACCAATGACTATGTTTTCAAATTTTAAATCGTGAAATGTTTGACAATTTGTTCCAATGGTTGTTTGTTTCAAAATTTGAATATTTACCAAAATAAGGGAAATATCTTTCTCTACATTGCAAAACAAGGTTAAAATGTTTTTTTGAAGAAATTCAAAAATTACATTGAAATTAAAATAACTTAAATAACTTAAAAAATAAAAAAGTATTGAAATTGAAACCCTACTTCTAAATAACTTAATTAAAAATAAACTTTTAATTAACTTAAATTATTACTAATATATCACTTTAATTGAGGGGATAGGTGGTAATCCAATACAGACCAAAATCTCGTTCTTCCATAGTATGTAGAGGGTTTCTCCCATTCATCTACTTCATTCAATTTTTGGCGTAGGATCTTCAAGTCAGCTTCCCTTTGTTGTTGTTAGAGCATAACTCGGTTGAACCCACCAAGCGTTGGTATGCCAAGTTTGGTTGTCATATTTTAGTGAGCCAAAACTCATTTTAAGAGTCGCTTGATCATGTACTAGAGTCAAGTTTGTATAGGTTAGCTTGAAATTATTAGGATATGAGACATTACAAGTATTGCGAAGACTTGAAGAAGTGAAGAAGTAAGGAGCTACAACAACAACATCCTCCTTCCACTTGTGGTTAGTGATATTTGACTTGAACTGTTTCATTCCTTAACGTATCTTTCAAGTCGTGCATATTAAAAACAAAACTGCAAAGCATGAATGATTATACTCTAGTTAGACATAGTATTAAGGAATACAATACGAGGTTTATTGCTTAACCATTAAACTTTGTAGATAAGACATCGCCATTATTTTTTTAATGCTATTGTGATTATGTATGGGTATAACGTGAAGATTTCATCATAGGAAACAATGTTTTACATTTCTTTTAAGGAAGTAAATTCATGAACTTGTTTTGTGAATCAAAATAGAAATCGCCATGCATTATTGGTATTGTTATTCGTTGCATATCTTTTAAAATACCAATATGTGTGATTAGTATAACCGCTCATGACTTGTTTATGTTCTTGGTAAAACTATTCACAAAGGCCTGACTTTTGTATTGGTATGACTTTTATTAGTGAAATCGATCTTAAGTAATCACCTGAGATGGTATGATCGATTTAGTGTTATTGGTATGACCGACTCTGGGTAAAAGGGAACCGATCCTAGTAAGAGGGGCAACCTATCACAAAGGGGAATCGATCCTTGTATGAGGTGCAACAAGTTTTTAGCAGAAAGGGGAACCGATCCTATGGACATGTGCATCAAGTACAAGTTAGATACCATATATATGTGGGGAACCGATCCTAGTACCTAGTCAACCGAATTTTGGTAACTAGTGTGACTATGCAAAGTACTTACATGGAGGTAAAACCGAAACTTGTTTTGGTAGAACCGCGAAACCCATGTTTAGTGATTGAGTGTTCTTGATCAATCACGCCAGATGAACCAATTCTAAACTTGTTTGGAAGTGTAGCAAATCAGTTTCAAGATTATAAGTATGAAATAGGACTTACAAAGTAAATACGTCGACAAACTTTGAACATGTGCAGTAACGCTTATATTTAATTGTCCTAAGTTATTCCTTAATAGCTAAAGGAAGAAAATCCCGGATCGAATAAAATAAATTGAGAATCTTTTATTTAAGGTTTTTAATTTTATTTTTAGAAAATGAAAATTAGTAATGTGCATTTGCTAGTTGGAGATTTTCTAAGAGATTTTCGGTCATTATTTGGACAAAGCATTTCCAGGAATTATGGAAACTGAATTTGGAATATATTGCATATCTTGAGAATATTTTCGGTTTTGGAAATTCCTTGGTGTCCAAACTTCCTTGGTCTATAAATACATTTCGAGCAAACTAATCCTCAGAGACAGCAACACTATCTCAGTTGTGATGCTACTGGTGAAGCCGCCTATTCGGAGAGGAGAGTAACCTAATTAGGCGAGATCTCTTACGACCACCCAGTTTAAAGATTTCTTTGGGATTGAGAAGCTCTATTAGTACCGTTGGTGGGAAACTAGATAATTCCGGTTTATCTTTTGTTTTCGATTGATTTGATTGACTAACGGTGGTTGAACTTTGATTGCACCTAGTTTGTTTATGCTTGAGAATCTTCTCTTCTGATATAAGATTCACTCAAAATAGATCGAAGTTTCGATGGGGATCTTTAGATTGTTTGTAGATCTAAAGACGTCTTGTGATAATCCATTGTTAACAGACTCCGTTCTGTGCGTGATTGATCACGAGAGATTCAAGTTGATTGTGTGCATGTGTTTATTGAAAATCTAAGAAGATTTGAAGAAAAAGAAGACTTTGAAGATTTCTGATTTGGGTTCATAATCTTTGGTGTGCACAATACTTGTTTCGGTAAAAGAGGATCCAACAATAATCGGTTTATCCTTGTGGTAGATTAGACTTATTAGTTGTGTAGATCGGAATCAATACAATTCTTTGTGATTAAAAGTATTGATTGCAAAATCTTAACAATTACTTTGGTAGTTGATAATAAGATAGATCTAAGAACCTGACAAAGGAGTTTATTGAGATAAACAGAAGAGCCTTTTGTCGAACTCACATCACCTGGTTGAAAAGAGTTGATACCAAACAAATGTGTTGTTCCTTTACTGTTTAGAATGCGAACCAAAGGAATTGTTCCAAGTACGTGAGTTATTACAGGTCGGAGGCGTGGGAATACAGACGAAACTAGATGAACTATAGGTTTAGTTGCTTGGTCTCAACTATACGAAGTTGGTTTGATTTTGTATAACGGCTTAATCCTGAGAGTATTCAATTCTGGACAAGGTCCCGGGATTTTTCTGCATTTGTGGTTTCCTCGTTAAAAAAATTCTGTCGTGTCATTTTACTTTTATTTTCCGCAATTATAATTGTTGTTATTATAATTTAAAGTAAATTACACAAACGTTAGTTCCTATTTACTTGATAAGTAATCCTATTGTGTTTGGTTAAGTCTGAACCATCAAGTAAACATACTTCGTTGTTGTATTGTCTCGATCTCGTATCCATAAACGATCAAACGAAGTGTGAACCGATTTGTTGTATTGTCTCGACTCAGTCCATAGACAATCACTTTCGGAGAAAGGACTTATAGGTGGAAAAGTTTTAGTTTGAGGTATATTTGGGTACCCTCGTCTTTTCAGTTGTGTTTGTGCCAAGATTTTTGAGTTTTCCATGTGCTTTTTGAGGTACTTTTCTTCTGTTTTATACTTGGAAACTTTTTGTTCTTGGTTTTTTCAAGAAGTTGGATAAGCTTATCCATTTTGTCATCTGCTCTCTACGATGCTTTAGCATCACGAGCCTGTTTCTTTGCATTATCTCTTCATGCACTTCTAACATCATCTGTTTGTTTGAAAAAACGTCTTCTATGAGATATGTCTGAGGTTTCAGAATTATGGATAGATGATGAGCTACCAAACACTGTCATATCCTCCAAATCTTCATCCATAGATACCGGAGCGGAAGTTTCAGCTTCATTGCCTTGTGTATGTTGACTGTCTTGAGTAGGTTGGGCGGAAGTACCAACTCCATCATCATTATTCATCTCAGGTTTGTAGTCGGGTTGATAGGTCTTCAAAATCTGGAAAACCGATTCATGTTTCCAAAACCTCTTAAATTCTTCTTCGTAATTCTTTTTTCCATGATAATACTGGGAAATAATGTATTAGAGAAATAATGAAAGAAAAAATTTAGAGAAAGAAAGAAAGAAATCAAAATAGAAAGAAAAAAAAACATTAATTTTTTTTCTTCGAGTACTTACATAATCCTGGATTGTCAATCCCGTAGGTCTGTTTCAGAAGTAAAGCCTAACGTGTGTAATATATCTTCTCACTTCAGATGTCAACATGTTACACCTTGATTTGCAATGAATTTTTATCCCTTTCGGTACCAGTAGGAAATCTTTTAAGGTACTCTTCAATAATCTTCTTCCAAAATATTGGACCTTTTTGATCTTTTCCTTTAATCGGATCATCGCTTATTATAACCCAACAATAAATTAGTGCCTCATCCTCTTTTGTACTAAAATGTGCCATAATTTTGTATGAACAAAATCATGTGAAGAAGAAGAAGAAGAAAATCAATTGATTTTGGTGTGAGGGATGAAGGAGAAATAGTTCTCTATTTATAGGGTAGCCTAAAAATATAGTTGTTGATGGAATCCCCCACAAAAAAAACATAATCAAATTAAATCCCAAAAAAATAATTCATCACAAATAATCAAATTAAATCATACACATATCATCTACATCATCTAAACATGAAAGATGAATCATCAGTTTGAATAAAATCGCACCAAAAATCAAAAATCATAAACAACTTAAAACCTAAAACTTGAATTTCTTAACTCGAATGATTTCGTGGATGGAATCACACCAAACCACCTTCAATCGATCACAAATTCGATGTAGAACAAACCCACAGAAGGAATTTGGAAAAAAATTTCTAGAACTCTTGAATTTGGACGTGCATTTTCGGGAGAAATAGGGGAGAAACGAGCAAGAAGTGAAAGTGGGGAAGAAGATCGATCTTCTGTGAAGGTATCGATTTTTATGGGCGTTGAATGGTGTGGTGCTGTCAACTCAGTTGACTGAGTCAAACGTTGTTCTGTGCAGCGTTCAGGTAGGCGCTGAACTATTCAGCGTTCAACGTTGTTCTATTCAGCGACTAGCTGCTAGGTTAGCACCGCCATTAGATTTAGGAGGTTGCTCCAGCTGACGTGGACTGCTAATCTATCTGCTAGATTAACACTCATAGGACTAAACCTTACAGAATGTAACGCTTGTAGTACTAAACAGACCATGACCTAGTGTGCTCGTAATAAGGCTAAGTGGAGTGGAGGAAAACATGGGGACGATAGTGACAGGCTGCAGTGGCTAAAGGCCCGATACAAATACAGTGAATTTCTCTCTGCTCGAATCCAGGGTACGTTAGCGGGTATTTAAAATTGGACGAGGTTTCAATCCTCGCCCCAAAAAAGAGAAAAACGAGGAAACAATCCTCGCTTTGTCTTTTATTATAATTAAAAATCTAATAAAATATACTTCCTCCGTCCCTATTATATAGGCGGAATATTGAATTTTTCTAGTCCCACTAAATAGGCGGAATTCTAATTCCAATATACCTTTTGACTCATATAACCTTATTTATGTTGTATTGGAAATTGTATTGAGAATAAGACAAAGGGTAAAAACAGGAAAAAACATGAAAATTTATGAAAACCAAACAAATTCTTATTGTACGAGATTTTAACTTCTCTGTCTATATAATAGGGACTGGGGGAGTATTAATAACAGATTTTGGACCCACCTTTAGTATTTTAAATAAATAAAAAACTTTTGGACGAGGAATCAATCCTCGTCCATACTAAAATTCCCCCCCTCAGCGCTCCACTCAGTTCTCTCCTCCTGGTAACGTGTCAACACTGCTCAACCCATACATCCCCTCCTCCACTCCACTCAGCCTAAGATCCACCTATTTGACAATGTCACCGTCATTTCCAACTGCAACCAAACAAGATTCAAAATAATATCGTATGAAACAACGTAATACTCATTAACAACATGGTAAATAATGTGGATATTACTTCTTACTTTACCTGTTTTGTTGGGGCATGGCATACTTGATCTCTAATCACAATTCCCGCCCACCTAACTTGATGGGCAAACTCCACCTCTAAATCCATAAAATAAAATAGACAAAAGGGTTTAGCAAGCAAGAATAGTCGACCATCAAAGATTACATAAATGTAATTTCGTTATAATTATGTGTCCTTTATGATTATATAAGATCAAAAATCATTTTGTATTGAATTAATTCTATAAATTATACTCTCTCCGTTCCTTTTTAATAGGCTCGTTTTTATAAATAAATGTTTCAAAAAAGATAAGCTGATTTCCTAATTTGAAAAGTCAAATGTTACTTTAATTTGCTGGGATCACTTTTTCTTAACTTCTTTTGATGACAAGTGTCATGTGGACCATTTCACTTTATTTATTTTTTTGCTGACAAGTGTCATGAAAACCATTCCATTTTATTTTTTTTACGAACAAGTGTCATGAAAACCACTTTCAACGATTAGTTCTCTTAATTTTCTTAAATTTCTCTAAAAACCAAAAACACCCTATTAAATAGTAACGGAGGGAGTGTCACGGACAAAAAGGAATCGAGAAAGAAAAAGGAAAGAAAAAAAGGGGAAATGAAATGAACCGCATTACCAATCCATCATTAGATCCTCTCTTTCCTTGTTTATCTGTTTTCTTCTTCCCTTTCAGACAGAAAAACAGAACAGGATAGAAAAACACACAGACATTCATACAGATAGATTTTTCAATTTTATTAGATAGAAAGATAGACAGACAGAAAAATAAATACACAGAGCCAAAATACAGAGAGAGAAAGAGAAAAGAGATCTTTTTGATTCTCTTTTTCTCTCTTTCTCTCTCGAATAGAATTCTCCAACGCCATCAATGGTTTCTTTCGATTAATTTTACCCAGAAGAAGAAGAACCCTATCATCATCATGGGTTGTTGTGAATCTTCATTGTTTACAGAATTAGGTGCTAAGAAAGATAAGATACCTCAAAACCAACAACAACAACAACCGCAACAAGGAAATCATAAACAGCCACCATTCAACCGTCATCCTATCTCCACAAACAGCTCTCCTAATTCTTCTTCTCTACCACCTGTTAATTCAATTGTTGATGGTGATGAACCACCTTCCTTTACAGAATACTCTCTTTCAGACCTTAAAGCTGCAACCAATAATTTCAGTTCAGAATTCATTGTTTCTGAAAGTGGTGATAAAGCACCTAATGTTGTCTTCAAAGGTCGTCTTCAGAATGGTCGCTGGATTGCTGTTAAGAAATTCTCTAAAACTGCATGGCCTGATCCTAAGCAGTTTGCTGTAAGTGATTAATTCTTGTTTATCTTTCTTTTATTGAATTCGAAAATTAGTCTAGGGTTTTGAATTTGATTGTTGGTGAATTGGTGTTTTCTTTTAGGTGGAAGCTGGAGGAGTTGGAAAGTTGAGGGATTCTAAGCTTGCCAATTTGATTGGGTATTGCTGTGATGGTGATGAGAGACTTCTTGTTGCTGAATACATGCACAATGATACCTTAGCTAAACATCTATTCCACTGTATGTGTATGGAACCTTTAATCCCCGTTTTCATGATGTTTATGTGATTACTTAGTTATTCATAGAGTTAGGTTTATGTTTGGTGACTACGAAATGAAATCATGGTGTGGAATTCATTAGTTAGAGCTAAATAGTGATACTTCTAGGGTATCCTTTAACTAGGTTATACTACATTCAAGAACTAGAGTGCTTGTGTTAACTATATAGGTTTACTGAGTTTCCATTAATGCTCATTATAGACTAACAACATATTCCGAACCATTCGGTTGTTTTAGATTGTTGAAATAATGTTATTGCTTTTGTTTATGTAATTTTGTTTCCATATATGTATGACTGCGAGAAATGATTATTTTCTTCTGGTTTATTTGACACTAGATCCTGTTTTCTTCACTCTTGATAGGGGAACATCAAACAATTGAATGGGCTATGCGTTTAAGAGTTGCTCTGCATATTGCTGAATCATTAGATTATTGCAGTACTAAAGGCCGAGCTTTGTACCATGACTTGAATGGTTATAGGGTTCTCTTTGATGAGGTATTCAATTTTATCTATATTATGAGGTCTTCTACATATTGCTGCCAGCAATCACTTAAAAAAATAAATCTGTATGCTGTCTTTTAGCACTCTAGTGATGCATTAGGGTCATTCTATTTCTGCTTGTAGAATGGTGATCCACGCCTCTCCTGTTTTGGGCTAATGAAAAATAGCAGTGATGGAAAGAGTTACAGCACAAATCTGGCTTACACGCCTCCAGAGTATCTAAGAAATGGTAGTTATTCTCTGTACTCCTGCTTTACGTATTTTTTGCGTTATATTTTGTGTTATTTTCTATCATCCTTCTCCCTGGCTGAATCTCCATGCCCCATCCATTGCTTATCCTGAAAGTGATCCTGCGATATTCTTAATTTTGAAGTACAAGCCACTTACTCCCGCGTGCTATATTCCTAGTTTGGTTTACATACATGTTTAATTGGGGGTTGAACTTGATAAGGAAATGTTTTGGAAGGATGCACCACGTTTCCGCCATGCGTGACCTACGAGTTGTATTGAACAGTTCCATATATGGTGTGAACTAATTTCTAATAAGTTTGTATAATTGGATATCATGAAGTAGGTTTAACTCATCCTTGTGATTGTCATAAAACAGGAAGGGTCACTTCTGAAAGTGTTATCTTCAGTGTCGGCACTATTCTCTTGGATCTTCTTAGTGGAAAGCACATTCCTCCAAGTCATGTAAGGTTTTATTTTTGGATTGTTATACTGTGCCCAGAGTTGTGCAACTACTTCAGTGTTTCTTTATGATTAGTAGCTCAGTTTAGATTAACCTATATTGATTAAAATTTACCTCAAAATATTGAGTTTTCTGATATAAGTAGCTGTTGCTCTTCCTTTGGGTTTACATGACGACCAATCTCTAGTTCCATCTATTACTTAGATCTAGTTCGAAAAACAATGTAGTTCTCTTCCTCATTTCTTTTCTCTTTCTATGTGCTTTATACAGGCTCTTGATATGATTCGGGGCAAGAACATCCTTATCTTGATGGATTCACATTTAGATGGGAAATTCTCAACAGAAGAGGCAACTGTGGTTATTGAACTTGCTTCTCAATGTTTGCAAAATGAACCTGGGGAGAGGCCCGATCTCAAGAAGCTTATTGATACACTTTCACCATTGCAGTCCAAAGCTGATGTAAGTTCTTACTTTTTTCTTTCTTGTTGTACCTACCAGACTGAGCATGTTTTACTTGATAGTTATCTGTTGCGAGCAATTGTGGCTAACGTATAGATCCAGTTCTAGAACCTCTAATTAAGTCCCTGGGACCTGGGTGGACAATATTATGATGTACACATGTTAGTGAAATTGTTTTCGTTGTTGACAAGTGGTTGCAAAATGTTAAATCACCAAAATTCTGGCCATGTAGGTTCCATCTCATGTAATGCTGGGCATTCCGAAACATGAGGAAACACCTTCTACGCCTCAGCGACCCTTATCACCAATGGGTGAGGCATGTCAAAGGAGGGATCTCACTGCTATCCATAAGATTTTGGTGACAACCCATTACAGAGACGATGAAGGAACCAATGAGGTAATTAAACCTTTTTCTAAAGGGGTATATGAGAGTGAATCGTCCTAGGTGTATTCTTGGCTGAGATTGATTGCAATGTGCTTTTTTTCATCAGTTATCCTTCCAAGAGTGGACACAGCAAATGAGAGATATGCTGGAGGCAAGGAAGCGGGGGGACTTTGCCTTTCGTGATACAGATTTTAAAGCTGCCATTAGTTGTTACTCTCAGGTAATTTCTTCTTTCTTTCCTTTTCATTAAGAAATTCAGTCTTCTATTTATATGCTACAATATCTCTGAGTCTAGTCTTAGACTGGTTATGTTTTGGAAATGAAAAATGTCATCTGATTGATATTATTTTTGACTTGTTTACAAGGCTTGCTAGTTCTTAACTCGTTTCTTGTTCTTAATGATATGAGGCATATGGCTGGTAGCTGATTGATACTATTTTTGAGCTTCGCTAGTATTATATCTAGTTTCATGCTTGTGGAAAATGAGTGGCACTTTACCTACTAGAAGTTTTTTGGTAGACACTATAGTAGAGGGTTGATATGCAAAAGGTTCTCAATTTTTATTTGTTCTCATGGTGTGTATGTACAGTTCATAGATGTAGGCACCATGGTTTCTCCGACAGTATATGCAAGGCGTAGTCTATGCTATCTCCTCAATGACCAGCCAGATGCTGCTCTCCGAGACGCAATGCAAGCCCAATGTGTTTACCCAGATTGGCCCACAGCTTTTTACATGCAGTCAGTTGCCCTTTCTAAGCTGGAAATGCACAAGGACGCTGCCGACATGTTGAACGAAGCTGCCGGCCTTGAAGAAAAGAGGCAACGGCATGGTAGATAGTGAAGCCACCAACCACCATCATCATCCAATGTTGTAAACAGAAACCATGTTGTTATGTATAATCACAGAAAAATTGTAATATAGGGAGAGTGAGGGAGACATTAGTTCTTGTTAACAGTAAATGTATGTGTTTTCCTTTTTTTTTTTCTTTTCTCCATTTGATGAGATAAAAATATATCAGAGTTCAACATTTGTACGATTTTATACATTAAATCTTAATTAGTAACTGTTCAGCCAACATATAGTTCAGCCTGCCCATCAATGAAAAGGCTCATGAACTCCTCCCCATCCACAGTTTCCTTCTCAATTAGAAGCTGAGCGAGGCTGTGGAGAATGTCAATGTGTGTTTCGATGAGAAGTGAGGCCCTGGCGTATGCCTTGTCCACCAACTCCCTGACTTCTGAGTCCACAATATCAGCTGTTGCCATTGAGTAATCCTTTTGGGTTGACATCTGAAAAATTGAAGATTGATCACATTGTTTAGTAATCTTTAACAGAACATATGGGGAAGGAGTGACAAGCAAGGTAAAAGCTCTAATAGTCTGCAAAGTATTGTATGGTATAACAGTAATAGTACGAAAAAGGAAAAGATAAGCAACTTCATAGGTTTATTTGTTTTTTTTCCTTTTTTTAGACTAGCAGTTGCAAAGTTGGAGTATTTGCTTACTTGCTGACCCAAGAAGGTATTTCCTCCACCTCCACCAATGGCAATCTGCCCTATCTTTTTGCTGAACCCAAATCTCTCAACCATCTGCCTTGCCACGTTAGAAACCTGCATGAAGTCGCTTGACGCTCCAGTAGTAACACCTTCTTTGCCAAATATCACCTCTTCAGCCACCCTGTAAGTTTGTGACAGCAAGAAATGAAAAGACAAATAAAAATTAGATGGACACACTTCATTTCTTGCTTCCTGAACTGTCATTACCGTACTCAATGCATTAACTCGCTATGGATTTTAGATCAGCGAGAATCCACCTATGCATTTTCAAAGTGGCAGCTAAAATAAGAAGAGAAGAGCTTTGTTAACAAACCTGCCACCTAAAGCAACAGCCATTTGATTCTCCAAGTAGCTTCTGCTGTACAACCCAGATTCTAGTCTCTCTTCACTCGGAGCAAAGAAAGTCAAACCACCAGCTTGGCCACGAGGAATGATGGATATCTTGGCGACAGCGTCATAATCAGGCATGAGTGCACCAACAAGAGCATGACCAGCCTCTGTTTCCAATTTAAATATAGGTTAATAGGATGAGTAAATGACTATGCAAAATCTTGTTTAAAGATATATGAACTGCAACTACATGAAAGGAAGGACGGATAGTAGTTACTACCATGATAAGCTACTAGTTTCTTCTTGTCTTCTGAAACAACTGCATTTTTCTTCTCGGGTCCAGCGATGATCCTTTCCAAGGCATCGGAAATCTCATCCTTACTTATCTCCTTGAGGTCACGTCTAGCTGCAAAAATGGCTGCTTCATTCATTAGGTTTTGCAAATCAGCTCCAGTGAATCCAGGTGTTCTTCGTGCAATCTTATCAAAGTCCACATCCTTCGCTAGTGCTTTTCCTCGAGAATGCACCTATCATGAGAAAAAGCATTATAACCTCAGAACAATGAACAATGAAAGAAGTTGAGAAAAGAATTGGGCTTTACTAGAACAAGGTTTAGGCCTTATGATGGATGCATGCTCCAAAGACCCACTGATTGTACTTTTTCATATAAGCATTCTTCAAAATCTCTACTATTTCAATCTCATAAATACATAGGTGGACGTCGTTAGAGATCATAATTCACAAAAATGCATTCAATCAATTTAGTTTCACTTTTGGCACACGATTCCTCGCATAACAAACTGTACTGGAATATGCAAAGTTCTGAGATCTGCTAGTTTCACTCATTATTAATCATCACATATGACTCGGTGAGGGGTTGATGTGAGAAGGTGGCAAGATAGTTTTCAACAAAGAGTGTATATTTAACGAAAGCATAGAGCAGCAGGTGTAAAAGATTATAGATAGATGGTTTTGAAAGTACCTCGAGGATCTTTACTCGACCAGCAACATCAGGCCTGTCCACCGTAACCTGTCGATCGAACCTCCCAGGCCTTAACAATGCTGCATCAAGAACATCTGGTCTGTTTGTTGCGGCCAAAATGATCACACCATTGTTCCCTGAAAATCCGTCCATCTCTGTCAAAAGCTGATTAATTGTCTGTTCTCTCTCATCATTCCCACCTCCCATACCAGTTCCACGCTGCCTTCCCACAGCATCAATCTCATCTATAAATACAATACATGGAGCCTTGGCTTTTGCTTTCTCAAACAAATCTCTAACTCTCGAAGCTCCAACACCCACAAACAATTCAACAAATTCTGATGCAGCACATGAGAAAAATGGCACACCAGCCTCTCCAGATACTGCCTTGGCCAAAAGGGTCTTACCAGTTCCAGGAGGTCCAACCAACAAACAACCCTTTGGAATTTTAGCTCCTAGGGCAGTGTATTTATCAGGATTCTTCAAGAAATCAACAACTTCTTGCAACTCCAATTTTGCCTGGTCAGCCCCAGCAACATCGGCAAATGTGACTCCAGTTTCAGGAACCTCCTGAAATTTGGATTTTGATTTTCCAAATTCCATTGGACCCCCTAAACCTCCTGGGCCACCGGCTCCTCCCTGACCTCTCCGGAACAGGAAGTACAGTCCAGTTAAAGCCAGCAATGGGAAGAACAGATTACCTACAACAATACTAAGTGTCAGCATCAAATAACCTCACCCAAACAATTTGTCAAAAACTAAGTATGAACCCCAATACTGATAACATTTCACTTACCAAGTAGTACCAACTGCACATTCAATTCGTGGAGTACTACTAAAGCAAAAAATTATACTGAATAATCAAGAAAATTACAGAAAATTAATAAAGGAAGAGATTTTCAATTACCAATGATACTGAAGAGCCCTCCATTATTAGAATCACCCTCAGAAACAGAGATATCAACACCATTCATAGCCAATATATCAATAAGGTCTGGGTCATTAGGCACAGTAACTGTGGCCTTGACTCCATTAACAGCTGTAAGCTGAAGAAATCCACCTTCTTTATTGAACCTAACTCTCTCAACTTTCCCTTTCTTCACTGCATTAAGAAATTCACTGTATCTCCATTGAGAACCTTCTGGTAAATCAGATTGTGTTTGTGGTTTAGGCGCAGTAGCAAGAATATTTTCTAGGGACGCATTTGAAGTAGTGGGTTTTGCAGCTTCAACTTGAATCACAGGAGGTGGTGCATCAATGGCTAAAGCTAATTGACCATTTTGTAAAACAGTGCTGAAAATGAATGCAGCACCAGCAGCAGCTAAATTAGCTTTAGATGGTTCTTTGTTAAGAATGGATTTTAAAGTTAGGGTTTTTCTTTTAGATAAGAAGGATAGAGGGAAAGAAGAATTGGTTGTTTTTGGAGTTGGTGGTGAATGGAGAAGTTGAGTACTAAAGAAAGTTGAAGAAAGCAGAAGATTATTACTTGTTGAACCCATTTTTTCTTTCTTCCTTCTCTAATGAAATCTAGGTTTAGTTTTGCTATTTATCTGATTAATTTTGTGGGTTTCCTGTGAATTTTGATTTTGGTGGTGTTACGTGGAGTGAATTGAATCAAATGTTTGAAGTGGTGAGGAAGAAAAGAAGTGTAAAAGGAGGTTTTTTCTACAATTTCTTTGAAATGGAGGAAGAAAACAAGAGTTGTAATATCTACAGCTATCGACAATAGATGTGGAGAGATTGAGAGGTGGAGAGGAATTCAAATATCTTTTACCCATTTCTTCATAGACCCTTTTGAGATTAGATTTTGGTGCAGAGGACTTTTTGGACAGTGTTTGTTTGTTTGTTTGTTTATGCTATGAGTCAGATACCTGACTCAGAATTATTTTTAGTCATACCATGACTGAATCAAGTTGTTGGGCGTACACAGATGGTTTGGATTTTTTTTTTGTATCCATACAGGGGTCAAACAAAGAAAGAAAATTTATAGATGCAGTAATTTTCTAATATTAGCATTCTCTGTTGCTCCAATGATAAATTACTGCACGTATGAATTTTCTTTCCTTGTTTGTCTCCTGTATGGATATAAAAGAAATAGTTAGAATAATATTCCTGTATAATTCGTCGAAACACGAGCATATGCGAAAGTAATAAAAAATAAAAGAGAAGAATATCAATATTTCGGTCCTTAATTTAGTGTTTGGATTTGGAGTTTGACCATTGACTATTTCCCCCCGGATAAAAAAATAATAATTCTGTAACCGATTTCATCTTTTTGTTTATTCTAAAAACATATATCAAAAAAGAATATAAATTTGTAGACAAACAAACTATTACAGTTTACATAAAATTTTCTTTTCTTTTATGTTTTTTTCTTTTTTAAAAAAAAGAAGAAGAAATCTTTGAAAAAGATTATAGAGAACCACCATATTGTAAAATTGCTTAAATGTGGTATCAAGGAGTAGCAAAGACTAGAGAGACAACAATATAAAAATTTATAGGAAAAAAACACTTACCTTCTGACCGAGGATATCTTGCAACACAGTTTTCTTCTTTAACTACTTTTTGGTCGATAATTTCATATGTTAAGTCACAAGTTCTTATACGAACTTCTCTACTACGAGATCTCATAAAAATCTTATTATTATGTAACCTTAACATCGAGACTACACTACCTCCAATATAGTATGATGATGATATCATTTATCTTTCATTAATTTTTTTTTCTTTTTCTTCTCAGCTGACCAAAACTAACATGATTAGTAGAAGTACTATTTGGAAACCAAACCAATGCAGGCTGATATTTTATATATGTTTAAATTTCCAAAATTTACTCAGTTCTAAAATAAGTAAAAGATAAGAAAAAAGAAGGGGTTTCTAATCCGCGTGCATCTTTCAATTTGTATACAAGAGCTTGAGAAAAAAAAAAAGAGTTTCCAAAATTAGAGATAAGTGATAGTATGCAACTTGAAAAAATTCCTTGCTCAGATCGCTACAATGTGTTACCTATGTTCAAGGTCCGGCCAAGGTACCAAATGCCGGTGTTATATATAACAACTGTGTAGAGCCTTTCTTGCTCACATACTCATTGGTTTTGGAGAAGAAAGTCATATTGATCTTGACGAAAGAATCTATATTCTTAAATATTCCATTAACAGATTGAGACGTGGCATAAAAAGAGCAAAGTGTGATATTGCTTTAGGTAATCTTTCTTCACCTCTCTCAGATTCTAGTGCTAAGAGTTTGGGTACTGAACTTAATATTAAAGCCAAGAATTTAGTTGTGGATAACCAACTTGCTTATCCACTTCTGGTGACTTTATTCTTTTGTCTTGTGCATTCTCTAGTTTTAGAGAATGCATAGTATGGAGAAGTTTTGTTGTGACAAATATTAGAAGGATGTATACAATTTAAATCATATTATACTGAGAAACTGATGAGATCTTCTATGAGTTTTTCACTTAACAAATTCTTCTTGGTAGATGGTTTTTTTTTAATATTCCTACCACCCAGTCACGAACCGTGACCTATGGGTCTAAGTACGTTAACCTGTCTTGCTATACAAGTTTCTTGTCATGGAACAATTTCCTTGTTGACCACGAAGCTATTTAGTCAAGGACACTTATTCTCTATAAATATGCCTTGAAATTTATTTCAACGTATATTATATAATTTTTGTCTCTCAATCTTAAAATACATGGATACATCTAGATCTAAGAATTGTGTACAAGAAGGAGAAAAAGAGAGTCGAAAAGATGGTATTGAAGAAGTTATTGGGTCTTATGATTATCCCTTTAGCATATCTTGCTTATTTGCTCCCGAACATAGGAATTCCAAACCTTTTCTGATGTCCGCTGATCTTGTTGGAAACTTGATGAGAGATTTCAAAGTGGTGTTTGATCAGCTTGCTGCAGCTAAGAAAAATATTGATCTTCTGAAATCAGACTTAGTGAAGACTTCAGAAAATCTTGCGTCTCTGAGAGATCTGGTAAAAGATTATATCTAAATGCTTTTCTTATCTATTTTATATTTTTACTAGTTAAATCCTTGTAGGAACTCTGTTCTTATTGTTTAAGGAGGAACACTAGTTTTTGGAGTAGTTTTTATGTGTTACGTTAGCTATTCCAACGATTATCATCATGCATAGTTAAAGTTTATTAATTAAATTTATTTTGGAAGATGACTTGCAATACCTAATTTTCATGGTTATATATATGTATTGCTTATTTTGTGAGATTCGTTTTTTGCTATCATTATTTGGTGATTAGAACACATATCTCATATTTTCTCATAGGTTAAGCTCTTTCACTCATGCAAAAGAGGAGTAAACTATTTTGAAAATGACAGTTTTTGATCTCTCCACGATCACACATTTTGTGAATAAACTGCTACAAGATTCCGCAAGATGTTCTTTAGGGATCGACTTACTTCCTGATTATGTCTCCACCAGGGAATAAGTGGTGAACTTTAATCTCTACGTTCGTACATGGCTAGAGAAATTATAATTCTTATGTTGAGTCATATAGCACTAATTGTTCTCTTGTTCATAACTGGTGTAGAAAATAGTTTGTGTTGATGATTTTTCTCACGAAGATATTGTATCTTAGTGCCTCTAACACTAAAATTGGTATTCTTAACTTCTTTGTTCGAACTGGCGAGAAGAGAGAAAAATATTGGATACAAATTTATTTTGTTCGTAAGTGGTTAATAAATTTAAAGTTCAAGAAAATTCTTCTCTTGTGATTAGAATAAAGTTCGCGTTGTCGTTCTTTCGGGAATGACTTAAATGGGAGAGTGATGGTTGTCGTAAGTGCGCAATCAAATTAATAATCTTATTTCCACACAATTAACTGATAATATAATGGAAGTAAGGATCATTCCCACGAAGAGCAGTGAGTTTTAGTTGTCAAAGTGTCACAAAGGGGGGGGGGGGGGGGGGGGGGGG
>NC_039363.1:140451584-140606338 GCF_003573695.1 Papaver somniferum | reverse complement strand
GGGTTTGTTTTAGATTTTGAACAAAGTAAATAAAAGTAATTGAAAATATTAAGTTGTAAGCAATAGAGAGAGATATGATCGAGGAATCCTTCTT
Source organism: Papaver somniferum (assembly GCF_003573695.1). NCBI lineage: Eukaryota > Viridiplantae > Streptophyta > Magnoliopsida > Ranunculales > Papaveraceae > Papaver > Papaver somniferum. The sequence goes on along the minus strand of NC_039363.1, from coordinate 140,606,244 downwards.
CGTATATAAGTCGTCAATGAGTTAATATATTCATCTATTCTTCATTAGATTATCACCAACCGTAGAAAAGCAACTAGAGGAGTGCTATTCTCTAAAGTCCTTTGGTCACTGGGTACCGAAGCGCTCGAATACCAGATTCTATTCGTCCGAACCACGAAGTAGTAACATACTCAAGGTGTAGCTTGGTCGAATTCTTTATGTTTTGTGACTTAGGTTAATCCTAGTAGTTAGACTCTTAGTGCAAGGTGCACTTTCTAGTGTTGTTTCTACACGTGATTGCTCCACAGAATCCCTCTGCAAGGTTTCACGTTTTTTACTTGTGTAGGGGTTATTCAACAATTACACGGATATCCTAACCCTTTACTAGCTTTAGACTAATCAATAAACTGATTTAGTTGGCCACCTAGAAAAATCAATCAATCAATCATAATATTTATTCATAGTAGAAATAAACGATAATCATATGAAGAAATCAAAAAAATAGATTCATATATTAAATCGAATCAAGTTTACAACTTAGAATTCATCCTCAATCAATAGGTGTTTATCTACTCATGGATGTAGAATCATCCATGATATACATACGAGAAAAGTTAAGAGATATCGTTACGATTGAAGAATCGCTCTGTGTGTTGTTTCTCCTCTCCAAGCTTTACAATTTCGTGACCTCTTGATGTCATATCCTTTTACATAACCTAATACCTTTTTATAGGTTTACATTGCTTGGTCTTCACGTATTTAGTTCGGTTCAAGAACCCGACCCGAAATAACGAAATAACGACCCCAAACGTGACCTTAGGCCTTCACAAGTATGCGTACCCGTTTTTATACTTGTTAAGTATGCGTACCGGTATGCGTACCTCAAATTCCAGCAGAAATTTTCGGAACTAAGGTATGCGTACCCGTTTGCATACTTTACTGTATTCGATAAAAAGCTTGTTTTGGTCACAACTTTTTCGTCCGAACTCGGAATGACCTCATTCTTTTTGCATTCTTTTTATATTTCAATTATCTTCAAGATGGTGATGAGAAATCCTTAATTTGAATGAGTTAAGATCTGTATTTGGCCCTTCTCTTGATTTTGAGCGTTTTGCTCATTTTCGTCGCACTTCTTCCACTTCTCTTAGACTTGGACGCTTAGATACTTGGAATACTTCTCTTCCTAACTCTTTTTAGAATTTTTTTTGGATGATTCACCTAATAGAGAGAAATAATAGAAAACAAGAGTAATAATACGAAAATATGCAAGAATAATAGCTAAAACAAGTATGCAATGGACACTAAAATCATATGAATTATGCACTTATCAGCGAGAGTTCTTTTGAACTTGTGATTAATGGTAATATCTTTGTGAGGAGTGCGGATGTGGAAGTGTAGGAGATATTTGTGCCTTATGTATTCTTGATGCAAACCGAGATTTCTTGCTTGAAATTGTCTAAACTTAAAGCTGGTATTGTTCTCTAGTGTTGAACCTCATTTGATGAATTCTTGATTATCCTGAAATTTCACCTTTTCCAGTTTTTTTGACAAAAGGGGGGAGAATTATTAAGTAGTATCGTTGTACACCACATATGGCTTTACAGAGCATTATGTGTGGGGTGGGTGGGGGAGGGGTGGTGGTGGTGGTGGTGAATTATTATCTATAGCTTTTGCCTATTTTGCAAAAGTAGTACGTATCACTTGCCGGAGAACATATCACCGTAATACTGTTTCAAAATTGTGGTGCAATTGAATTTTGAGAAAGGTAACAATATTGTGTTTATGTATAACGATTAATGAGTAGAGGGTATTTACCTCATTCTATAAAAGCTCTATCGAGTATTCTCATAAGTTGTTATCGCTATGGATCTTCAATAACAAAGTGCTGAACGAACACATGCAGAACTTTAGAAGCTTGAAGTACAAATAATTCAAGACGTGTGTTGAAAAACCAGGGAAATGAAGCATAGTGGATTGAGATGAAAAGTTTATTTATTGTATCCATATGTATTGAATAGTTTTGTCACTAAAATTAAAAAAGGGGGAGATTGTTAGAGCATTACTCGGTTGAACCCACAAGTTTTGCTATCTCAAGCTTGTTGTCAATGTTAGGCGATGAAAACTATATTTTGATTTTTAGTCTAATAAGTCAAGTTTCAGATAGGTTGGAATTGTAGCTAAGTATCAGAGATCACCCTTGAAGACTGAAGATTAACGAAAAAATTTGGAGAACTTTTGTACCAGGTATGTGAAGACCGAATCATACTATTTTACTCACTATACCATCATTCTATATATTGGGACTATGTCGTATGACTTATAGTATAATTACAAAGAAGATATTTTGATTCAAGCTTTTCTGGTGAAAAATCTCGAAATATGATTTAGCGATTAGATGTTCAAAGGTCCTTGTCAATATTAGTTTTATGAATTAATTTGTGGATCAATTGAAAATCTCCCATGCAAATGATTATATAATTTGAAATGTTTCAAACATCATAAGAGATAAATATGAACTTACTGATATTTTTACTTAGGGTAGGTTGGCGAACCAATTCGCAAACCAAAGATACTTGAGATACAGAAATACAGGAAGGTTGGGGAACCAGTTCACAAACCGCAAGTTCAGTTGGGAATAGTTCATGAACCCGGTTGGCGAACCGTGGTGAACTGAATTTTATAAATTGAACAAATAGGTTAGCAGTTGGCGAACCCAGGTCAACTGAGTTTGTTAGTCTAGTAGGGTTGGCGAACCCGGTTCACGAACCTTACATCCCTGACGTACAATCCATACGGTTGGCGAACCGTTGTACCAACTGTCCTGATAATTTTTAACAGATGATCAAAGATTTATTATTTTAATATGTTTATCATTGCTAGAAATCTCTTAAACAATTCTAAGACACCATTAATTACTTAAACACTTATGTTTTCGTATCATGACTAATTTCTTAGGTGTTTAAATGAATATCAAATAACTTTCAGTTCTTTGGCTAACTTGCCAAACCGAATAGTCATTAAATACAGTTTCATAATTGAACCTATGTGTATAGTCTTTTATTGTATTTTGAAGATTTAATGTGTATACTTGATTCTCAAGTTATCTTATCTTGAATTCTAAGCTAACCCTAGTCTTTGAAAACTATAAATAGAGCATCTCTGTCAACTGGAAAAATAAATCCCTGACACTTTTTGTGCTAGTTGATTCTAGAGTCATCCTCTATTGGCATAATTTTCCTATGTGAAACGTTATTAGGTCTATGTCTAAAAGACTTCGATTTGGGGATTTGTGAAGCCAGATCTAACGATCTTTACCTTGATAGTTCGTGTATCCTAATATTGCTTTTCTATTATCGAGGTTTTCGTAATCTCTTTCAGGCAAGATAAATAGTAATCGCAAAATTCTTTTCGTCCCAGACTTTGTGATTCCTCAATATAGATATCTAAAGACTAATCTTATTTGATCTTTCGAAGTTTACTCTTGAGAGGCGGTTAAGAATCTAAGATGCTCTTCGGGAGTCGTAAATTCCGTATTTGTGAGGTTTGCTAGCTTTTTATATTGCAAACATATTTCCGCACCTTGATCTTTGATTTAAACGGAAATCAAATAGGCTTATGTGTTAGAGGAAGATTAGTATCAAAAGTCTTCACTATGGCTGAAGCAACTCTTAAGCTGTAAAGGACGCCAGCTAAGGAAATCAAGTGCGTAGAACCTTGCGAGGTTCAAGAAACGTAAGAAGCGCGACTGTAACTGAATCACTTTGAGAGTGGATTCGGTCTCAACTACATTCTAGTCCGAAGTCTGATAGTAGGTTAGTGTCTGTAGCGGCTTAATACAATGTGGTGTTCAATCTGGACGAGGTCCGGGGATTTTTCTACTACTGCGGTTTCCTCGTCAACAAAATTTCTGGTGTATTGTATTCACTACAAGAAACTGAGGATTTAGTGACAGTTTTTTCGACGACAATTTAAATTTGCCACCAAAAGCCGTTGTTTGCGGCAACAAAAAAGTTTGACACTGTAAAAATTTATTTGCGATGGACTCTTATAATTATCGCTAAACTTGTCGCTGAAAGTAAAATCTGGGACTAAATAATTTTTTCTCACTGATAATGCTTTTTAGTGAATATTTATGTTCGCCACGAAAAACACAATTAGCGATGACCATAAATATTCGCCGTAGAACCTTATTTTGATGAGAAACTAAATTGTTCGTCGTTAGATATTATTTTAATGACATCAATTATTTCTCGCAAATTCAATTTTGAGTGACGAAATCAAGTTTTGTTGTTGTTCTTTTTTCGCTACACAAAATAAGTTGTCACTGGAAACACATTCTGGGACTAAAATGTTTTCCGTCACCAATAACGTTTTTTAGTAATTATTTTTGTTCACCACAAAAAAAAATGCAATTAGTGATGACGACAAATGTCCATTATAAAAAATTGTTGATGTGAGAAACTATATCATTTATCGCTAAATAGCGCTTTAAAGACATCACTTATTTCTCGCAGATTAGGTTTTGAGTGATGAAGTCAATTTTTATCAACCATTAAAAAATATAGATAAATTTTGAAATATCACTAGGATAATGGTAAAGAAATTACGAAATACCGATAAGAATGGGTCCTCGCCTTCCTTATTGCTCCTTGGATAAATATGTCAGTTCGTATAGGTACGTGTTTTGGAGGAAAGAAGATTTTTAGGAGTTGCCTGTTGTTACCCAGCTAGCACTTCCACACTTTTCTCAATTGAATTACTAGGGGAGTGTCGATCTTTTTTCGATTGGTAGCTCAACTGCACCTCCCTAAAATTTAGTCTAATATAAAACTCTTGGTGGGCCGGGATCATCTGGTTGGGTAGTTAAAATGTAAATCATGCGTTAGTGTTTACTCACCCACCGACTTGGAGTTTCGGGATGCAAAATCACCTCACCGTTGGATTAAATGATTATTAACAAGAAAAAAAGATTTGCCTGGATATTTGATAAGTACCGCATCCAATCTTAACACATGGCTTTTGCCGGGCTCTATATTTAAGCCATCTGTACTTAGAATCAAAAAATCTTATAGGTAAACACATAATCTAGCTTTTCTTAAAAGAAGTCGTATTTGAGTTGAATTAGACTTCCGATTTACTTGTAATCCGAGGTGAAATAGGTATTAGGTATTCAATATTTGGTTCTTTCCTATAAAATCACAGGTGTTATCACGAAAATTATTAGAAAAGAATTATAGCACAGAGTTTGGGAGATTAATTGAAACGATTCCGCACAGAGTGAAGCACTTGATTTACTCTCAAGAGCAAATACAGGTTAGTCAAATTTAGTTTTTGTATTCTCTATGAAGTTGACACGCTATAAATCTCCATGGTTTCTTTTGTTCATGTAAATTTCATTTTAATCAGAATTATTACTTTATGCGAAATTTCTAGTTGCATTACATATTGTTATCAAGATTCTATGATTTCTGTACATAATTATCAAAAATATTAAGTAAGGCAGTTTGTTTTAGGGTTTGTTCATGTTTTATTAGTGAGTTATTTTAGGTTTGCAAGTCTATTTTATGTAAGTTTATCTTATGGTCAAGTGCCAATGTATGTCAAAAATCGTGTTAAGTTTGTTTGTCTACTGTGTAACTTTTAATTTATAATATAAGTATCAAGTTTTTATTATTTACTTGCCTTATTATTTTTATTTATTTTCTGAAACATGTTTTATCACATGTTCTTAGACATATTGTATTTATTTTTATGAATTACTGCCAATAACGGAATTTTTTAAAAATAATTATTATCTTTAATTATCTTTGGAGAGAAATTTTCACCACTTAATCTTATTTTTAGAAACAACGTATCCGTCGCTTTGTTTTAGGAAATAAAATATTTTCTCATCAAAAATAGTTTAGGTAAGAAAATATTTTTCTCACTAAAAGTAGAATTTGTGATATTTTTCTTGGTCACTATATTTTCTCATTAAAGATTGTTTAGGTACCAAATATTTTTCTCATTAAAATTAGATTCTGTGATTATTTGTTGGTCACAATATTTTCTCATTAATGATAGTTTAGGTAACAAAATATTTTTCTCATTAAACGTAGATTTTGTGACTATTTTTTGGTCACAATATTTTCTCATTAAAGATAGTTTAGGTAACAAAATATTTTTCTTATTAAAGGTAGATTCTGTGATATTTTTCTTGATCACTGTAAATTTTTTTACAGACAAATATATTTGTCGTTGAAACCATATTCTGCGATAACCTTTATACTCGTAAAAAATTGTTTCTATGATAAATTAGTTTGTCGGTAAACTAATTTTTAACGAGAATTTAATTCAGTCATTATAGTCTATTTTCGGTGATAAAAAAATATTTATCGTTAAAATTGCTTTCCGTGATGGACTGATTTTTTAGCCGGCGAATGCTTTTCCTGACGGGGATTTACCTACCACAAGATGACAATTTTTTTTCCATCACAAAAAATTTTTAGGGACAAAAAAAAGGCTTTCGTAACAATATAATTTCTCGCTAAACATGGTTTTTTTGTAGTGATTTTTCCTTTTCCGCAATTATATTGATTATTTTTTAATTGGATTTACATAGGTTTATACATATGCAACCTAAGCAGATATGTTCGCTTAATTGTAATCGATTACGAGACTAGTTTCTTGTAGAATTCGTATCTTGAAAGATAGATAACAAGTTTAGTCACATGGTGGAATTCCGATAGAATTATTTTGATACGACTAGATTGATCCTGGATATTGATTTTTGAGATCGTCCAAGTACTCTGCTTAACAATTAGGTTCACAGACCTTGTGCCTATATACATACTGATTGAGTAGAGGTTGAGATATAAACTCAATATGCATATTTTTAAGGATTATTAAGCCGTTCTACTTGCTATTGTATTAAATTTTGTCTATACAAGTTGCCGAACGAAAAAGTTAGGTGTATTTGGTATCCCCTGCGTTTTCGGACTTGTTTACTGTGCCAATTGGATAAGACGAAAAAGATAAAGGTAGCATGATTGTTATAGCCCTTGATGATTTCAGAGAATCCATGAAAATGCTTGTCGATGGACCTTATCAATAGTTGCCTAAAATGCAAGGGTTTAGCTCGATAGTAGTCGTCGTTGATCATTTTTCGAAATATGTTACATTCATCCGTTGTCCCCATTCTTGTAATACAGACATTGCGGTGGACCTGTTCTTCAAGAATGTAGGGAAGTATTGAGACTTCCTGAAGATATAGTGAGTGATAGAGACTCACTCAGATTTTGGACTGCCTTTTTCAGATTGCTTGAGTTTGGGATAAAGTTTTCTACTAGCAATTATCGTCAAACAGATAGTCGGACAGAGAGGATAAATGCATTATTTGAAGAATATTTATGTGACTGCAAGCTAAGACAATCCTCGTCACTTAACTGTGATTTCACACCTGAGGAATCAACAATTTCCTTATATCAGTTGGATCTGAGAGAGCACCATGCTCAAATGGAATTTATCGGTGAATTTCTCAAAGAATTCTGGGACACTATGCAGCTACAATTAATTACAATATATTAGAGTACTGCTCGGTTGAATCCACCAACCGTTGGTATGTCAAGGTTGAATGTCATATTTTTTTAGTATCAAAAATCATAAGTTTCTTGATTAGATTACTAGAGTCAACTTCGTTAGGTCAGACAATGAATTCTAGAAATGTTGAGACATCCAAGTAATAGTCTGAAGACCTAAAGATTCTGAAGACTATCAACAACTACAATAACATCATACTTCAACTTGAGGTTAGTAATACATGACTTGACTTGTTTCTATTTTTATATCGTTTTCTTTCAAGTCGTTTCTGATTGAAAACATAACATGCGAAGTTATATATGTGAAACTCTAGTATAATAGACTTGATCATAATATTGTGATCAAAGTGTCAAGGAACAATATATTAATATTGATAAGTTATTTATATTGGTATATTGATTTACGATGTATAATGCTTTTCTTTTGGACTTCGTATCACTACCAGAGCGCATGTACCTCAACGCTTAATTCATGACAAAATACCCGTAGACGGTCAACTATTCCGCCACATTTGAGTAACACACCTAACCAAAGTTCCCAAAATTACTCTCAAATTCGACATACAAAAATCTTATGATAACCTAGATTGAGGATTTGTCAGATGAGCCTTTAAAGAATTAGGATTTACAGACATGTCTATTAATTATGGTACCTATATTCATGATTACTTTTATGTATATTCTAACGGCGCCAATAGCTCCCCACATATGTAAATATCACCATCACGAGGACAAAGACAAGGGAATACCTTAACACCATATGTATTCATAATATGCGCTAAGATTATGCAAATCTCAAAAAGCTACAACACCTATGGTTAGTTCAAGGGTGTAACATATGTATTTATAAAGGCACCAAGGACCCTGCATCTGGTGTCCTCGAACAACTTCCTCATCATATGTAAATATTTGGTACAGATCTGTCACCAGCTATAACAACTGCTCGACGCCTACAACTCTTCAATAGGGCAACACGTTAACAATAAATCTACCATTACATATCACCCTTGATTACTATAACAGTCGATCGACGAGATACAACAAACTTTCAATATGCTGGAAACGACAAACCAATTATTTACCTTGGGGTGATTTTCAAACAAGATGGATCTTCTACAAATATGTTCACGTAGATGCTTGAGAGTCTATCAAGAAGAAAAAAATTCAGAAAAAACATAACATCTAAACCCGACAAGAAGGTTAGTAATTATCAATGTTTCTTTTACTCCAAAGGATAACCATCTAATGCAAACACAACTTCTGATGGTACACATCCCCAATAAGATTGATCAGATAACAAGACTTTTATTCTGGGGTCATGATTCTTCGGTTAGAAAACTTTAATATTAACAAAACCGAAACAATAGGAAGGATAAGGAATCAAGAAAAGTGTTAACCACAATAAGACACTTTACATCAAAAATTCTTGGCTATTCCAGGACTAACCAGATTCAATCAGAAAAACGCTTTGCAAAGAAACGTACCTAAACCAAAAACCCATATTTTAATCAGATACTACGTCCCCTTTGTCAGTAAGTCCACAATGAAAAAAATGATATTCTCTAATATCGACAATTAAAGAACAATAAGGTTGCTAACGGTGTAGACACCTCATATCAAACTGGATGTTATACCACCTACCTCTCTCCAAAACGAATATTAATCCTTTCTTTGCGTCGTATCTAATTGATCCACACACATTCGTGGATGCATGGCAAGATGTATAATCTACCAGATCTAGCAACTGCAAGAATCATTAACATCTACCTCAATCCGGGCCTCCAGATAAAATAGTTTGGCCATACACCAAAGACGAAAAACACTTATCTAGTTTCGAATATTGATCGATCCAATGAAACAAATGCCAGATTATTTACAACCAACTATGATACCAATCAACAAATACATTTAATGATGCGGATAACATAACTGGAAAGGTCAACGAGTCGCAATACAGGATCACAGAGGAGAGTGAATGTTAAACTATTTACACACATGCTCTTCACATGTGTGTTTATCTGTATAATAAGTCTTTTCATCATCGTGTCCTGTAATTTTATCTTTAATTTTCTTTTAATCATCTTATTTCATTTTCTCTTTGGTTTCTTCTGTAAGAAAACTTTACTTTCATCATATATACCAAATGTCAATATGGTATCAGATTTATCTTACTTTTCAAGATTCGATATGTGTTTTCTATGCCTATGAGGTTTTCATTCATCATTCTTCTTCATTTTGTTTCTGATTTTGTGTGTTCATCATTTTACAACACCCTTAGATCTATTTCGTTTTTATTTTATTTTGGCTGTTTAATTGTTCTTTTCAGCTTCTATTCAGCATTAATTTCATCATTATTGCTTCAATTTGCTCTCTGCTTCTTCAATTTTGTCTTTGATTCATCCTTATTCCATATTTATGTTTGGTCTATCATTAATTCAATTTTTCCTTCAATAAATGGCTACTCCAAAGATTTCTTATCTTCCGCTCAATACAATTGGACATATTATTCCTATTAAGCTGAAGGATGATAATCACGCATCACTTGGAGAGCTCTAATTCTTTATTTGTTTCATCATTTTCAAGTTTTGGGACACATCGATGGTACCTTACCCTGTCCTCCTCGATTTCTTACACCTGTTGATCGAATTGAAAATCCTGTGTATTCTGACTGGAAATCTGAAGACTCAACTCTCATTTTATGGATTCAATCAACTATTTCTGACAGTGTTATTGGTTATATGGTTGGATCTCAAACTTCCGAAAGTCTATAAGATACATGCATAAACATCATCTACTCACATCATTCAATTTCGTACCAAATTGCAACACTCAAAGTTAGTGGTTCTAGCATGACACATTTTCTGATGGAGGTGAAATACATTCAAGATCAATTGGCTGCTGTTATTTCTCCTCTGGATGATAATGAGCTAGTAGCTATTATCTTATCTGGTTTGCCTAGTGAGTATAAATCCTTTTGCACTTCATTAGTGTTAGAGCATAGCTCAGTTGAACCCACCAAGCATTGGTATGTCAAGTTTGGTTGACATATTTTAGTATCAAAACTCATCTAAAGTTGCTTGATTATTTACTAGGGTCAACGTCGTTTAGGTTAGACTAGCAAGTCTAGGAATGTTGAAACATACAAGTATTATTCTGAAAAACTGAAGAATTTGAAGAAGTGACGACTGCAACGAAGACATCATCCTTCCTCTTGAGATTAGTAATATTGACTTGATCTTGTTTCCATTCCTAACATATCTTTCAAGTCGTTTTATATTGAAATCATAACATGCGAAGCTGTATATATAATACTCTAGTGATTAGACTTGGTCATAACATTATGATCAAAATGTCAAGGAATTATATTGAATTACGAACTATAACGCTTATCTTTTCAACTTCGTAAATACAACATCAACATAATCTATGTATTTAGTTACTTGATTATGGGTAGGATATAGGTGTAATTTCATCCTAGGAAACTATGTATTATTACATGGGTTTAAGGAAGTAGATTTATGAACTTGTTTCATAATTAACTCGTTCCCTGGTCATCAACCCAAACAAAAAAATGAGAAAGAAAAAAATGGCCCTACTCTTAAATAACAAATATTCTCCAAATTTCCAAGTCTCCCAAAATATCACCTATTGGGGAGAGATTTCTACCATGCCTATTTTCCTAAGAAAGTCTCTCTAAATTCTCTAAAAATAACAAATCAATGACTTTCAATTCTCTTTCGAATAACATGATTGTTGGAGTGACTCTTACGAAATCCTAATCCAATAACATGGAATTTCAGAGAACTGAAATGACTTAAAAACTTCTCTAATCAATAACAAGACACATTAGAAAACTCTCCAAAAATCTTTATGAACTAAAAATAGATTTGGAAACTCTTTGAAAGTCATTTGAAATGTCATTTGACTAACCCCCTTAATAGAGACATTGAGAGACTTTTTATGCAAAAAAAATTGGGTGACTCTCTGTGAGTTTAGAGATTTTGTGACTCTCTGAATGATTTTCTAGGAAGTATGGTGATTCATAGAGACAACAAAACATGTATGAATTTCACCCTACACACGTAAAACAAGTAGTATATTTATTTTTCTACATAATGAATATATGAATAATTCAATGGGAATGTATTAGTCCATGCATGAATAATAAAAATTGTAACCATTTTGCCAATAAAAAAAATCAAAATGAGACGAACATAATGGATTTGAATCTCTAGTGAACTTATTTGGTTTTGGGAGACACCATTTTTTTTTCTTCATTTTTTTTATTGTGGTTATTTTTTTTTTCTTCATTTTTTGATATTCAATCTGTAAAGAACAATGTCTCTCAAAATATCACCTATTTTGGAGAGATTTTGTTTTGGCCTTTTATGGTATAATTTTGTAATAAAAGTCTCTACAGTCTCTCAAAACCATAAATCACTGATTTCAAATCCAAATTCAAATCCAATAACAGAGAAATTTGAAGACTTTAAGAAAGTCACGATCCAATAACAGAGATTGCTTGAGATTTTGAAAGACTCTTTATTGACTAATAAGAGATATCAAGAGTCTCTAAAATTCTTTCAATTTCCCCATAAATCTCAATTGATTAATCCTCATTAAGAAAGTCACGATCTAATAACACATATTACTTGGGATTTTGAAAGACTCTATTGGTTAACAAGAGATTTCAAAAATTTCAAAAATTCTTTCAATACCTCTATAAATCTCAATTGACTAACCCTATTAGTTTTGAGTACATATTAACGCAAGCCTGCTGCAGCCTGAGATGGTTTCAATTTGGGCGCTCTACGGGTTCTGATAGAGCAAGCAGAGAAGGTGCTACGAAATTCATTTCATATCCACATGTATACATAGAAATGTGTATACTACTTCACGTTTTTTAAGCTGGCCACCCTTTACTGTTTCCTCAACCTAGACATAACCATATAATATGTGGCTTATTTATGAAATGGCGACTATTAAACCCAAAAATATATGGATAATAGATTTTGCGTGCTTAACGTATACGTACAACATATCCCACTAAGTACTAATTATTGACAGATGTTGATCGTACTTATTATTGTTGCTTGACGACAATGCCAGTAGTATATGCATACACGTACAATGAATTTGATCACCACCGCCTTTCACTTGAACCTAATTAAGATTTCACTTAACTGCTTCGCTAGATATTATTCATATATCTCTTTCGTTCTCGTTTACGTTTTGAATGTTGGGACTAAATACATTGGATTTAATCTTGTACCCCGCAAAAGTTAGATGAAAAGTGTCAATCATTTCCACTTGTAGATTGCATAACCCACATTCTTGGATTTCTTTGTCTTCTTCTCATTAACTAACTCTATCTTATTGTTAGATTATTGCTCATAAACAACCTTAACTTGATGAAGTATAAATTAAGAACTCCCCAACTAGAAGTCTTCAGTTTATTCATTGCATTCATATTCATTAGAAAATTTTCACATTCTCTGAATCTTTTCATTCTTCTTTAGCTATGGCAAAATATCATTACCACATTCGATCGACAAGTTTGCCATCGACATTTCATCATCCTCTAACAGCAAGAGTTGAAGAACAGTTGAACAAAATCAGAGTAGAACTTAACGAAAACAAAAGCCTTGATCATTATACGACGGAGATGTTAAGAGATGGGTTGTTTGGTCTTAAAGGTTTATACGAAAGTGTTGAGGATTTGCTTAAGTTGCCACATACCCAACAAATCCTGGTGAAGCAGTGTCATGATAAATTGGTCGACGAGGTGTTGGATGATTCTCTTCGACTGTTGGACGTGAGTTGTACTACAAAGGATGTTTTGTCACGGATCAAAGAAGCTGCGCAAGAAACTCGATCAGCTCTTCGTAGAAGAAGATCGTCACCTGAAGGAGAAATAGACTTGACAGGGAAAAAGATAGTAGAATATTACATGTCGTCCAGAAAGAAGACTAATAAGGAGGTTCAAAAGTGTCTCGGTGAATTAAAGAGAACGGCTGGAAAGAAGCATGGTTTCTCATGCTCATCTCTCTTGTTAGAGAAGCAACAACAAGATTATGTTGCCGTTGTGAATGTGCTAAAACAAGTAGGGGACGTCACGGTTACCTTATACGAGTCTGTGTTGTCTAGGTACAAATGTGCTGTACCAAAGACTAGTTGTAGTGGCTGGTCATTGGTTTCCAAATTGATGATCAAGCAGAACAGTCGCTTAAAATCAGCAAAGGATCAGGACGTACAACAACTTATCAAGGGAGTGGATGGCGTCGCACAAAAGCCTTTAGAAACGTTGGAAACAAGTATCCAAAGCCTGGAGGAGGGACTAGAGTTGGTTTTTAGACAGTTGATCAAAACAAGAGTGTCCCTTCTTAACATCCTCTCAACAACCACTAACTAACAATTGCTCGCATAATCTCATCTAGCTTGATCCATCCATTTGTATAACCTGGGTTTTTTTTAGGGGAAAAGACAAATGGAAAGAGAGAATTGCCTATGTATGCTGATACACTATATATGTACATGCATATATATATTTGTGGAGTTACTTACCCTCAATCTAATAATATCATTCTTTTTTTTCTTTTGATTTTTTTAGGTTTTATCAATATGTTAATGATGTACTTTCTGTCTAATTGTCTTATTAAAGGATTCATGTATTAGCGCAACTCCAAACTTACCGAACAATAATGTTTTTCACCGAACATAAACTGGACTATTTTGCTTTGTTTTGATTGCATCATCAATACTGCTCTGTGATCCGGGTGTTAAGCGAGATCATTTAGAAGTTTGGAACTCTATGCATGTCGTGTGACTCTATGGTGTAACAAAGCTTGAGCTCCCACTAAATCTTAAAAGCGTCACAAAAAGCCTTTCCTAGGCCATGGTTCTTCTGAACAAAACTACCCGCATTTCTTTTTGCACTTGCAATGGCGCTTTTACACAAGATTTGTTGCTGGACCTAGCTAGTATTTTGATCGTAAATGTCAAATTTGGTGTTACGCACTGCAAGCATGATTGAACAATCTTCATTTGAGTCCAATTTAATGCTTGGGTTCTTCCTTCTAGCTGCTATCTAATCAATACGGATTCTGTATTGTAGTTTTTTAACATAGTCTTGACTCTTGATTTCGTAACAGCTCCACATGTACTGATGATGCACATTCTTAAAATTTATCCCTTCATGTACTGATGATGCGCAATTTTATCTCAAACTTGATGATTCGCGTATGAAACATCATTTATATCTCATGTCTTTGTGTACTCGGAATTTACAATGCTGCTAACGGGGTATCATTTTGCCTGGGGTACCAAATTGCAAATAAGACAACATATTTTGGTAAAGAATTGGTACACCCACAAGTAAAATGGTACCCCTTTAGCAGCCATGAGAATTTATAATTCACCATGCTTGTCTTCATTCCTATATTTAAAACTCCCGTTCATGGGTGTCCATGAATATGGCATGGGTATTGTTATGGAGTTCCAGTAAATCTATGATAATCTCATTTCGCCGTTGCTGCATTAAAGATTCTGTCATCAAATGTCACGCTTAGGGAGACAAGGGAAAATTTGATACCCGTGTTTGTATGATTTTCTAGATTCATTAACATATATATATACAACTAGTTTACACAATACCGTGTCAATGGAACCCGAATCACAATCCGAGGAGACAATGAAATTTTCCCCACTCGTGGATGCATATAGTTTAGGTGTAAAATTTATTTAATGTACATACCACCTCCCTGCCGAGCAGTTGAATTTTAGACTTGAACATATACAAAACATCACTTGGAATTCACCATGCCTGTCTAACTTTGCGTAAGGTGATCCCCGATTCCCCATGCCTGTTTCCATTGTTCTTTTCTATGAATATGGGTTTTGTTATGGAGTTCTATATATACATCTAGTTGCTTATATTAAAGATTGTGTAACTAGATCTCAATCTTAAGGAGACAAAGAATATCCGGTGATCTGTGTTTGTATGATTTTTTAGATGAATTTGCATTGACTTGTATTAGTTTATCCGATGATACCTGTGTCAATTTAATCGAATCACAACTCGAGGAGACAAGGGAATATTCGTCACTCGTGCATCTATAGTTTTAGGTATTACAACTGCATTTTAAAATTTTATTCGTTATGAATATTCTGTGACAAGAGTTGAAGGAATATGCAAAACCAGAATTCTATTGCACATCCATGAGCATTCACTAATATTACTGAAAAGTCTCTACATCATGCTTGTATTAGGTATTTAGGTATAGCCTGTTTGATGGAGAAGGCATGCCAGCAGGTACGCTTAAAATACTAATTGCATATCAATGGTATTGATCTCTCACGACTACTACAATTATTGAAACGATATGAATGACCCACACGAAGATCACATGGTTCCCTCTTCGAGATAGGAATTAGCATCTATCCATTCCCTTTTTTTTTTTCATTTTCATTTTTATTTATATTTCGTAGGTTTTTTTTTTCATTTTTTTTCTTACATTTTTAGTATAGAATAAAAGAAAAGACATTACAGATCAGACGGGTTATCATCCGGAAGGAAATTAGTCGGAAACCTAGCAACAAGTTGAGCTCCAACTCCTTTTTGAATGACTACACCTAAACGATGGAAAAGAAATTCCCCACACAAACTAAAATAGTTAACAAAAGATTAACAAAAGCATCAAAATACAAGATAATCAAAACCCCGACGCAAATCAAGATATCAATTAGTCGAGAAGAGAAATAGCCATTAACTGCAAAGATGTTCAATTTTTATAATTATAAAAGGGACATAGATGGTATAATCTGGAATCAACTTTGACCATTTAATCTGATTTTTTCTTCTTTGATAAGAGATGCTCCCAAAAGATGAGTATTCTACTCATAATTTTCTAATATCCAATGGAACTCGGATGCCTAAATCCTTTGAGTATAGATTCAAAGTGACGACCTATTGAACCGTCCATATTCTTGAATAATAGCAAGCCATGAAAAAACAATTGAAACTTGAAGAAATCGCGCAAAATGACGAAGAAAAATCACTCTAAAACGGCGAAGGAATGCTTCGAAAGACAACAAAAATAAAAATAACATGTTTTATTCGATTTACTACTCAATTCAATGCATTGACTAAGATCCATTAAGTCGCTTACTGGTCTCTATTTTTTCCAACGAATTTCATTGACCCGCCATAGCTAGTATAGAATCCTCATATTGGAGAGAGACTAACTAAAACTTAAATAAATAAATCCTTGCTCATATCTCGGCCAAAAGGACGAGCACGGAGCAAGAAAGATTCACAGCGACTAGGTTTTCTTTTTTCTTTGAGAAAAGAGAGAGGAAGAGAGAACAGAGAAAATGGGGAAATGTACATGGTATGGACTTAGACCCATCCCTTGATAAATATAAAACCCATGAACTTATCCCTCTTGAACAGGCCCGACCCAATTTCAATATATAACACCCTCTGAACCTTATTTATAGAGAGAAATCGGTCATCACCACAACTAACGTCTTTAATATGGTTAGTAGGCTGCACAACGGTCAGTCAGTTCGGTTTTTAGGTGAAACCGTGGACTAAACTGTACAAAGCTCGATTCTTACAATTCAAACTGAAACTGAACTGTTTATTAACATGGTTCGGTTGTGAACTGAACTGACACGGTTCGGTTATTTTTTCGGTTTTAAACTGAAACCGAACAATACCCTGTACCTGCTGAAAACTATAAACTAAAGTAGATATAAACTGATACAAAAAACAAGTCTTAACAAACTGATAAACCCACACACAAAGTCTTAACAAACCAAGTAATAAACCCACACACAAAGTCTTAATAAACCCAGTAAAGAAAGGATTCTAAAGTCTTCGAAACCAAGGATACTAAAGTTCAAAAACTAGTAGTCTTGAAGTTTAACATAACAAAAGAAAGGTAGCATCAGTATGAACTAAGTTGACTGCATTCCAAGCAAAATACTGCATCAATATGAGCTTTAAACCAAGTAAAAGTACTTGCTCCAATCTTTCATTAACAGGTACAACCCCTGCAAAATGTAAACAAATTAGCATTTCAAGCAGCAAAAATAAGGAGACAACATATTCAGAAACAAAGCACAAAACTAACCTTAAGACAACATAGTTATCCTTCGCAGTTCCAATCTTTCATGTTTCCACACAAAGCCAAGCATACTTAGAAACATAGATTGCATCAATATTTTAATTCAATAACAAGTTAATGAAACAAACTTAGCTTCTACTGAGTACATCACTAAACAGATACAACACTAATAATCCCAAGGAAGATCAGGTCAATTAACCATATACAGACTGAAGCCTTGATACCAACTGAAGCAAGTATCGTACATACGGACAACAGGATAACATAACATATGCCTTCAACCTCAGTCCAATTAAGATTAATGGTGTACCACAAAAACAGAACCTTAATGTCAAAGGTATATGAACTAACAATTTCCAGAAACATATACATGAGTGTAAAGAATGTAAGAACTAACAATTTTCCAGAAACATATACATGAAAAACATATACCTTAATGTCAAAAGACTATCACTCTACCCAGAACTCTTTATATCTTAAATCCAACTTTATTAGATTCAAAAACATCAAACACTAAAAACCCTAAAAACCAACAAAAACAAAATCCAGACCAACTCATGGTTATTAACGAAACAAACAAACAAAGAATCCTTCATACCACACAACTTTCATTCCCACATAAACATCTCTGGATCTCTTTTCATTGCACAAAAGGAATACTTCATAAATAAGTGAAAAACACTGAAAAATCTCTGAAAAGGAAGAAACACAAGTTACATGCTCCTTAAAGTCTTAACACAAGTTGTGTAATACAACTATACAGTCTATACTTGATGAAGAACTGTTGCTGCTCCTCTCAGTCTTTCTGCATATAAACAAAATAGAAAAATAATTAAAACCCATATCGATCGACAACAAACATGGATTTATAAACAGAAACTAAAAAGAAATCAATCGATTGGTTTAGTTCAAAAAATTAGGAAACCCTAGAAATTGAAACCCTAGAAATCGATTGGTTTATAAACAGAAGAACAAATAAAGAAGAAAAAATACGGAGAAATAGAAGAGGAAACTAAAAAGAAATCAATCAATTGGCTTACTAGAGGTGGTGGTACTCGATGGGGAGGTGATGGAGGTGGTTCTCTGATGAGTGGTGGTGGAGGCGACTGGTGAGGTGAGAGAAATGGAAAGAAGAAATGAAATTTGGGTGAACCAGCTGAGAGTTTAAGTAGTTAGGGTTTTAGATATAGACGGCTAGGATTGATTTGGGTGATACAAATCTAGGGTCTATATTTATCGGTTCGATCGGTTCAGTTCGGTTGGTTTGTATGGTCAAACCGTAGACTGAACTGAAAGATCAACGGTTCTTGTGTTCTGAACAGAAACTAACCGTTGAATGAACGGTTCGGTTGGGTTCGGCTCGGTTCAGCTTGGTTCTGTGCAACCCTAATGGTTATGGGAACTCGATGTCCCGACCTTGCACTTGTAAGGAAAAATAGAACCATCCTACTAAAAGTTATCCTAATATGCACCAACTTTATCGAAATAATCTTTTCAGATTTTTCTCAGAGAAAAACACAATTTGATCCATACTCATTATTGCTATGTGTACATGCCGATTTTACATCCCATTTTTTTTACGACCTAAATATGTTTCAACGTATTGGGAAACTAAAATAGGAGATATTGGTTAAATCCTTGAAAAAAAATTATTCTTTTTATTCTCAGCCACAACCACAAAAAATTCACTCTCATGCCCATAATTATCTAAACATGTAAAGAGAAAAAAAAAAAGATAAGTAACATTAACATTTTTTGCGTCACAAAATTCTTTTATATCTCCTCACGTATGGTGGATGCATGTAACATATGCGTCCATTTAAAAGTGGGCTCACTCAGTTGTATTCACGCCATTTAAAATGGATGCATATTTATCATTTAAAATAAGTTCAGATAACCTGGAAAAGCTTCTAGATCCTGGTTTGAAAGGCTTAGCTCCTTGATGGTTTTTTTGGATTTATCATATTAATGCAAGATTATTCGATTAGCGGATCTTCGTTATTTTTGGGGAATAAAAGCAGTAAGGAATAATGAATCCTTAGTCTTAACTCGGAAGAAATATGCTTCTGAGTTATTAGCTAAACCAATATGTTAAAGTATAAGCCTTACGACACACCATGCTAGCTAAAACTTCTAGGGGTTATATTTATAATGGTACTTTTTGAAAACGCAAGGGATACCAAATACACACAACTTTTTCGTTCAACAACCTATATATAAAAAATTTAATACAATAGCAAGTAGACCAACTGAGTGATCCTTGACAATATGTATATAGAGTTTATATCTCAACCTCTACTCAATCAGTATGTACATAGACACAAGGTCCATGAACCTGATTGTTAAGCAGAGTACTCGGAGGATCCAAAAATCAATATTCAAGATCAATCTAGTCAGATCCAAATAATATAATCGGAATTCTTACAAGTGATTAGACTTTTTATCTATCTTTCAACATATGAATTCCACTGGAAACGAGTCTCGTAATCGATTATAACTAAGCGGACTATCTACTTAGATTGAATACGTACAAACCTATGTAAATCAAATTATAAAGATAAACTAATAGAGCACTGCGCGGTCGAACTCACGAGCGTTACTATCTCAAGCTTGTTTGTCAAGTTTAGTTGTCAAAACTATAAGTCTAGATTTCTAGTCTACTTATAGCTATGTCTCGGATTAGGATAAAATATTTGTTGAGCTTTAGACTTCACGGCTTCATCGATTGAAGACGAAGAACTACTAAGGGGAGCTTGTGGAACTTCATCAACAAAAGTTATGTGGATACTTGAACTCATCTGTCACTCAGAAGTCTATTTCTATTCTATCTCCTATTGAGACAAAAGTCGTATAGCTATATAGACTTTACATTATACACATTTGATATTTCGAGCCAAATTTAACTCACTTACATATTTCTCGAAATATGTGTTAGTAAGCTTTCGCTTTAACCAAGTTCATCTTTTATTCTTGACGAAAGTCAAAAGATGATCATGTGAAAATCGCCTGGTAACATCTTATATGATTTGTGCGAGACAGTCATTTGATGTAGACTCGGAATGTTTCGTATTGATCATTTGATCACTTGAAAATTGCTTTGAAGCTAATAGTTTGTGTGAGACAGCTATTCTCGTCTTCCAAGAATGTTTCAATGATTAAAATGGAAGTTTAGAAAAATTAACCATTGATCGGATATAGCAAAGTATGCGTACTTTTATGCTAACGGTTGCAAGTATATTCCAAGTCCGGGAATTTAGTATGCATACCCGTATACGTACTGATTCAACAGTTAAAATCCGGAGACTATAATATGCATACCCATTGCGTACTGATTTCAATTGAGTTCAGTCATGAACGACAGTATGCATACCCGTTTGCATACCGGCGAACAAGACCAAGTCTGAGAACTCAGGTGTGCGTACCCGTTTGCATACTTGAGTTGGTTAAGTATGTTTACATACTCATGAAAAAATACATTTATATATTAAGGAATGTGATCTTTTCAAATCGTGGTTATAATGTTCATGGATTGATTCGAGTGAATAAAAACCGTTTTTGCTTCAATTGTGTCTTGTATACTTCTATGAGAATATAAAAAATTGAACAACTTTATAACTAGTTTCATTTGATTCATTTTAACTAGTTGTGTTTAAGATGAACTATTTGAACTAGTTGTGTTTAAAATGAACAAGATTAATATGAAACTGTTCATATGGCTAACTTCGGTTAATTATTCTTAAGCCAACTAAGTGTACACGTTTAGGTACGGTTATCCTTATCTAAATGAAGGTACATTTCATTTGTGTGTAACAAGCTAAGACAATCTAACGGTTGAAAGATATTAGCTTGAATTTAATCAGGTTTTCATCTAACGGTGAATATTGAATGCTTTGTTATCAATGTAACATTGATTGCAAACCCTGATTTGAAGACTATATAAGGGAGAATTCTAGCAACTGGGAAACCTAATCCCTACACCTCCTGTATGATACTAGTAGCGACTAGATTAGATTCTCCTTTAACCTATGTTTTTCCTAAAACCATTACAGGTTAACGACTTAAAGACTTCATTGGGATTCCAAAGCCAGACCCAACTATTTTCTCTGTAGTTGCGTGTTTTAATCTTACTTTGTTCTATCGTATTAAGTACTATCTTCTCTAATATTTGCTCGATATTTAATCTCCGATAGGTAAGATAAAAAGTAATCAAAAAGCTCTTCGTCTCATTCTTTGTGATTCCACAATATCTTGTTCCACTACCATATGTTTAAGATTATTGTGAGGTGATTGATATTACTAGGATGTTCTTCGGGAATATAAGTCTGGTGTATCAATTGGTTCATGTTCACCTTGATTTATCAAAAGATAGAACAAAAACTCGTAGGTATTTCTGTGAGAGACAGATTTATCTATTCAATAGACTTTTCTGTATGAGACAAATTTTTTTATCAAGTCTTCGACTTTGGGTCGTAGGAACTCTTAGTTGTGGGTGAGATCAGCTAAGGGAATCAAGTGTGTAGAATCCTGCTGTGATTCAGAGACGTGAGGAACGCGACTGTACCTTAATCAGTGTGAGATTTGTTAGGGGTCAACTACATTCCACTCCGAAGTTAACTTGTAGTAGGATAGATTCTGTAGCGGCTTAATACAGTGTGGTGTTCAAATCTGGAGTAGGTCCCGAGGTTTTTCTGCATTTGCGGTTTCCTCGTTAACAAAACTTCTGGTGTCTGTATTATTTCTTTTCTGCATTATATTTTCTATATAATTGAAATATCACAGGTTGTGCGTAGTTCAATCAATTGGTGAATCCAACCTTTGGTTGTTGATTAAAATTGATTGACGCTTGGATATTGGTCTTTGGTAGCATCCAAGTTATTTCTCATATTAATCCGGCTCACAGATTTCTATCTGTTCGATTGCAGATTGATTTTAGAAATTGAGATATAACTCTTGGATATATTTTCCTTGATTGAGTCTGACTGTCTAGTTGATTCTCTTGGAATTATATTGGAGTTAGTCCATACAAATTTCCTAAACAGAATATTGGGTGTGTTTGTTAGACCCCCGCTTTTTTCCATTGGTATCAGCGCAGGCAAACACGTTTAAGACCTCATAAGTATATGTTTGTAGCAATCTGACTCTATGTGAAAAAGCAGGGGTCTAACAACCACACCCATAATTCGTTTGGAAATATGATAGGACTTACTCCAATACACTTTTTAGAGAATCAACTAGACAGTCAGACTCAATCTAGATAAAAGTATATCAAAGAGTTTAATATCTCTAACTTTTAATTCAATCCGCAATCATCAAATCGAAATCTGCGAGCCCGATTGAATATAAGAGGAGTTAACTTGAACGGTACCAAAGACCAATGTTCAAGTGTCAATCAATGTAAATCAACAACCAAAGGTTGGATATTCTAATTGATTGATCTTAACGCACAACCTGTGATATTTCAATTATATAAAAAAATATAATGCGGAAAAGAAATAACACAGACACCAGAATTTTGTTAACGAGGAAACTGCAAATGCAGAAAAACCCCGGGACCTAGTCCGGATTAAACACCACAATGTATTAAGCCGCTACATACACTAGCCTACTACCAATGATTCAAGGTACAGTTGCACTCCTTACGTCTCTGATCCCAGCAGGATACTACGCACTTGATTCCCTTAGTTGATCTCACTCGCAAACAAGAGTTGCTACGAACCAAAGTCGGAGACTTGATAAACAAATCTGTCTCACACAGAAAAGTCTATAGGATTGAATAAATCTGTCTCCCACAGAAATACCCAAGAGTTTTTGTTCCGTCTTTTGATAAATCAAGGTGAACAGGAACCAATTGATAAATCAGACTTATATTCCCGAAGAACAGCTTAGTATTATCAATCAGCTTACAATAATCTAAATTGTATGATGGCGAAACTAGATATTGTGGAATCACAAACGATGAGACGAAGATATTTGTGATCACGTTTTATATTGCATATCGGAGAAATTAATCTCGAGCAAATCTTAGAGAATATAGTAATCAAACGATAGAATCGGGCAAGATCAGAACACGCGACTACAAGAGAAATAGTTGGGTCGAGCTTCACAATCCCAATGAAGTCTTTCATGTCGTTAACCTACAAGGTTTAGGAAAACCTAAGGTTAAAGGAGAATCTCCTCTAGATTATGCAACTAGTAACATATAGGAGGTGTGTGGATTAGGTTTCCCAGTTGCTAGAGTTCTCCTTTATATAGTTCTCAAATCAGAGTTTCCAATCCAAGTTACCTTGGTAACAAAAAGCATTCAATATTCACCGTTAGATGAAAATACTGATTCAACCAAGCTAATACCTTTCAACCGTTAGATCGAACTTAGCTTGTTACACCCAAATGAAATATACCCTCATTTAGGTTTGAACTGTACCCAAACGTGTACACCCATGTTGGATCAACAATGGTCAACCGAAGTTATCTATATGATAAGTCGCATATCAACCATATTCATCTTATCCATAACTAGTTCAAATGACTCAAATGAAACTAGTTAAATAGTCGTTCAATTGCTATATTCTCATAGAAGTATACAATAACACAATCAAAACAAAATCGGTTTGATTCACTCGAATCAATTCATGAACATTATAGCCACAGTTTGCAAAGATTGAATTCCTTATTATATAAATGTTTAAGTTCATGTATACAACCGATTTTAGAAAGTAACCCACTCAAGTACGCAAATGCATACGCATACTTGAGTAGCCAGACTTGAGTTTGGTTATGCCAGTACGCGTACGGGTGCGCAAACTTCAACACATTCCAAACTCCAGCAGATTTTCACGGACGTGAACTTTCCGCCGGTATGCGTACGGGTACGCATACTTGCCCAGACATCAGTAACCACCAGTACGCGTACGGGTACCCATACTTCAGGTTCCCGGTTTTGGACTTGTACACTAATGTGATTAACACACTATGCTTATATCAAAACATGGTTACATGATTCTAAACTCTTTATTTCAATAATTGAAACTTTCTTAGAGGACGTTATATAGTTGTTGTTCATAAACTATTTTTCGTCAATGCGATTTTCAAATTATTGAAATTATCATAATGAAACACTCTAAGGCAATACCAAATGATTGTATCACACAAACCATGTAAGATGTGACTCGATAATTTTCATATGATCTTATTCAGACTTTCGTCACGAATGTAAGATGAATTTGGCCGAAGCGAAAGCTTGCCAACACATATTCCGAGAAATATATAAGCGAGATAAACTCAGCTCGAAATCTCAAATGTGGATAATAGAAAACTATATCGTAACACGGCTTATGTATCAATATAGGAGATAGAGTAGAAATAAACTTTCCAAGTGATGATAAGTTTCATTCTCCACATACCTTTTGTCGATGAAGTTCCACAAGCTCCCCTTAGTAGTTCTTCGTCTTCAAGAGATGAACTCCGTGGAGTCTAAAGCTCAACTACACAATCTATGTCCTAGTTCCGAGACATCTAAATAGGCTAGAAATCAAGACTCATAGTTTTGATCACTAACATTGACAAATATGATTGGGATAGCAACGCATGCGAGTTCGACCGAGCAATGCTCTAACAATCTCCTCCTTTGTCAATGTTAGTGACAAAACTATCAATACATATGTATTAAAAAATAAATAAAAACTTTGTAGCTTCTCATCCAAATTCTTGATCTCCTTGGCAAATTCAATATTACTCGAAATCTTCATCACTTCCAAGTACTCCAATGATTCCAAAGGTTGTAAGTTTAGTATCATCGTTGTTGAGGATCCGTAGCGATAACAATGAGAAAACAAGTGCTCTCGATCATCAAAGTTCAATGGCATCACAACTTTGACAATAATACTACGGTGATATGTATTACTTCCCCTTAGTCAATACATCATCTCAATATAAAAATCACTCCCCCTTACATAATGATCCGTAAACCATACGTATTTGTAGTATGAAACTACACATTAATTCTCCCCCTTTTTGTCAATAAAATTGGCAAAGGTACGAAAACTAGTGGGATCCTCATGAAATTTCCATAGAGATTCTTCATGACCAAAAGAGAACAAATATACCAACAAATTTAGATGCAATCATAAAACCGAAGCTAAATGCATTAATCAAGGAGTTTATAAAGATACAAGATAACCCCTATAAAATTCCACAGCCGCACTCCCCACAAATATATGGCGATTAAGCACAAGTTCATAAACGAACTCTCCCCCATAAAATGTCATTCCCGAGAGAACAACAAAGGCGACCTTGCTTCTATAAGAAAAGAAGGATTTCATTGGATATAACCAAATTATATGAAAACATGAATTTGTATCCAAAAAATCAATAGAATTAACCACACAAGATAATCAATTCAATTGCACATGCTCGACATAAGAGAACTTACGGAGCAACACAGTAAAAACACAAAGATGTGGATCTGGGAAGATCAATACTGCGGAATAAACAAGAAATTGCTCTATTTTCCATCACCATTTGCACAATGACATAAAATAGACAATTCTTGTAAACAAAAGTTCATCCTTTCTTCCATCAATATTTGCATAATGACATAAAAGGCATAACTTTTGTTTGTCAAAAGTCCATTCTATCTTTTATCAATACTTTCATACCGACATATAATAGAGATAACTTTTGAACAAGACAGTCACAGGTTCACGGACATAAACAATATTTTCCATAAAAATTTGCAATATATGAAATCATAAAGATCAATACTGCAAAAATCATCTTCCAAATAACTTAGAATTTGAATAATAAATAAATCTAAAAACATTGCAAGATGAAAATATTGGAAATAGCTATATGTACTCAAAATAATGGCTATTCCAAACCCTAGTTATCCTTCTTAAAAATACAAGAATAAATTCTCATGAGAAGTTTACTAGACATCAAGACAAACTCGTAATGCACATATAAGATGATTTGTCATTATAGAGTAGAATCAATCTTTTTCGCGCGGATTTACGCCAAGAATAGCTACCAAAGGCTATAAAAGATTTTCTTAACAAAGAGGAACATACAAAGTATATAATGACCATGCACCATAGTTCACATAAAATGATCGTGAACATTCAAAAAACCCATAGTAATGCGTACTAGTGCCCCTTCTTGAACTTCCTTCTTTGTGATTCACCAACAACATTCTTGTAAAATCTACAAATGATCTTAGAAGAGTATTACTCCAAGAATCCAAGTTCCCAAATCCAAAATAAGTGGAACAAGTGCGACGAAACAGAGCAAAACACTCAAAAATAAGAGACAGGACAAAGATCAATCTTAACTCATCCAAATTTACGAATTCTAAAGAGGAAAACACTTCGAAGAGAATTCAAAGAGGAAGAGAATGCAAAAAGAATGAGGTCATTCTGAGTTCGGACGAAGAAGATACGGCCAAAACATGTTTACCGAATATCGACGTCTAAAGGCTAGTATGCATACGGGTTTGCAAACGAATTTTCATGACCTGGAGCAGTATGCAAATGGGTATGCATACTAAATCCCCTGGATGTTGATTTTAAATGATGGTATGCGTACTAAATCCCCTGGATGTTGATTTTAAATGATGGTATGCGTCCTTGGTATATGTACCATGAAGTCCAAACATCCCGAACTACTATTTTCAAACCTAAACATTTAAGAACCTTAAACACAGATCAAGTTAGGTAGAAATGAACGATAAGCAAGGTACATGGATTATTATAAGTACTCTAAGAAAATAAAAACACAAATATTTCTCAAGTTTATAGACATACCTTTTTATAAGAATCCAATCGAGCCTTACCGAACATAATCTGTGCGCCCCAATTCTAGTGCTTCTCTCACGTATACATAGCAGGGCGTTCCTTGGTGAGGATGCACTTACAACACACTCAAGTTGTGTTGAGATGAATAATGTCTTGCTCACCACAAGTGACTTTTGGATTATCATGAAATAGATCGCTTTTAGAACCTTTCACATCCAGGTCCATCTTTCCAAAAAACTTTTTAAGTTCCAACATCATGGATACTGCCTTCTCCATAGTCATGGAATATTCTTGGAGATCATTCCTTTTCACACTCAAAGCATCATTGGATTTATTTAGTATCCACATCTGAGTGCGTTTAGGAACAACCGGACCCTTCTTCCCATTACTCTCTTCTAGAATTCTCGGAAGAGAATTGGATTGACTATTCTTTTGCAAGTTAGTATTTCTCCATTTGGGAGTATCGGATCTTGTCTTCGTATTTACAAATTTATACTTTTCATAATCATTACGATTGTGAAAAGGCTTCATATGACGTTTATAGGCAAATCTAGGATTATCACAACACTGATTCCTTTGCCTAAAGCCCGTAATGTTAACGGGATTAGTCTTAACATATGATCTTGGTTTCACAACTTCTTGTGATGCCCAAACGATAACATCATGAAGTTTCTCATTCCTTATACGGAAACAACATCTCATTTTCAGGTGACCTTTATTTCCGTAATAGTGGCAAACATAAGGAATGTTCTTACCTCGATCCACGCGTGCTCATTTTGGAGGTTGACATACTTTGCTCTTTTGAACCTTAACTGTCGGTGAAGGTATTTCACTTTTGCTATCAGTGGAAACATTTTGTTGATAAGAATCACTAGCCTTTGACAAATTTTACCTCTTTGCTAATACTTGGAGCATATATTCCCTTATAGCCCAATCCTTGTGTATCACGATGATTTTTACTTGCTCCTAGCATAGTGGTTAACTTGGTTGAACTAGTATTTAACTTTTTCAAGTCATCTTCCAACATCTTAATTTTATCAAGAACAACAACTAAATCATCCTCAAGACGTTTTTCTCGAGCGAGGAAAGCGCTTTCTCTGTCATCAAAACTAACTTGTTGAGAGTTAATCCTTGCTTCAGATTCTGCAAGTTTCTCTTCCAACGAAAATTACTTTTGATAAAGATTATCAAATTCAAGTGACTTCATACGTAGGCTTTCCTCAGAATCCTTGAGGATCGATTCGTTAGAACGATTCGAAACATAAACACATATGTAACATCTTCTCAACTGTTTGTTTTTTCGATAGAGAGGAGTCAGAAGAGGTGTGACATGAGAAGTTGTCATCTTCTTATTTTCCAACGAATTCAAAACCTTAACATACTCTGAGACTTCCTCATCAACCTATCTATCAATATCTGAATCACCTTCATCAGAAAGTTCATCCAATTGTTCTTCTAGGAGTGTTTCCCAGTTATCAACAGTTTTTACATTAAGATAATGTTTAGATATTGACATATATGTAACATTTCTCTCAGGTGAATCCAAGTTTTGAAAAACATCTGGTAATTTCTGACTTGGTAAATTATTATAGATACGCTCGTCCATAAACAGATCGCTACAAACACAGACTTATAAGGTCTTTAATGTGTTTGCCTGCTCTGATACCAACTGAAAAAGCGGGGTTCTAACAACCACACCCAACAATTCGTTTGGAAATCTGAGAGGACCTACTCCAACACACTTTCTAGAGAATCAACTAGACAGTCAGACTCAATCTAGATAAAAGTATATCAAAGAGTTTAATATCTCTAACTCTTAATTCAATCCGCAATCATCAAATGGAAATCTGCGAGCCTGATTGAATATACGAGGAATTAAATTGAACGGTACCAAAGACCAATGTTCAAGTGTCAATCAATGTAAATCAACAACCAAAGGTTGGATATTCTAATTGATTGATCTTAACACACAACTTGTGATATTTAAATTATATAACAAAATATAACGCGTAAAATAAATAACATAGACACCCGAATTTTGTTAACGAGGAAACCGCAAATGCAAAAAAAAACCCGGGACCTAGTCCAGATTGAACATCATACTATATTAAACCGCTATAGACACTAGCCTACTACCAACAAACTTCGGACTGGACTGTAGTTGAAACCTAATCAATATCACACTGATTCAAGGTACAGTTGCGCTCCTTATGTCTCTGATCTCAGAAGGATACTACGCACTTGATTCCCTTAGTTGATCTCACCCACAACCAAGAGTTGCTATGACCCAAAGTCGAAGACTTTATAAACAAATCTGTCTCACACAGAAAAGTCTATAAGATTGAATAAATATGTCTCCCACAAAAATACCCAAGAGTTTTTTTTTTCCGTCTTTTGATAAATCGAGGTGAACAGGAACCAATTGATAAACCCGACTTATATTCCCGAAGAACAACTTAGTATTATCAATCACCTCACAATAATCTAAATCGTATGATGGCGAAACTAGATATTGTGGAATCACAAACGATGATGCGAAGATGTTTGTGATCACGTTTTATCTTTCCTATCGGACAAATTAATCTCGAGAAAATCTTAGAAAAGACAGTACTCAAACGATAAAATCGGGCAAGATCAGAACACGCAACTACAAGAGAAATAGTTGGGTTTGGCTTCACAATCCCAATGAAGTCTTTCAAGTGGTTAACCTACAAGGTTTAGGAAAACCCAAGGTTAAAGGAGAATCGACTCTAGCTTATGCAACTAGTGACACACAGGAGGTGTGGGAATTAGGTTTCCCAGTTGCTAGAGTTCTTCTTTATATAGTTTTAAAATCAGGGTTTAATCCAAGTTACCTTGGTAACAAAGCATTCAATATTCACCGTTAGATGAAAAACCTGATTCAACCAACCTAATATCTTTCAACTGTTAGATCGAACTTAGCTTGTTACACACAAATGAAATGTACCCTCATTTAGGTTTATGAACCGTACCCAAACGTGTACACCCATGTTGTCTCAACAATGGTCAACCAAAGTTATCCATATGATAACTCTCATATCAACCATATTCATCTTATCAAAAACTAGTTCAAATGACTCAAATGAAACTAATTAAATAGTCGTTCAATTGCTATGTTCTCATAGAAGTATACAAGAACACAATCGAAA
Source organism: Papaver somniferum (assembly GCF_003573695.1). Taxonomy (NCBI): domain Eukaryota; kingdom Viridiplantae; phylum Streptophyta; class Magnoliopsida; order Ranunculales; family Papaveraceae; genus Papaver; species Papaver somniferum. The sequence continues at coordinate 140,575,600 of NC_039363.1, read as the reverse complement.
CAAAATCGGTTTGATTCACTCGAATCAATTCCACTTTATAGCCACGGTTTGCAAAGATTGCATTCCTTATTATATAAATGTTTAAGTTCATGTACACAACCGATTTTAGAAAGTAACCCACTCAAGTACGCAAACGGGTATGCATACTTGAGTAGCTGGACTTGAGTTTGGTTACGCCAGTACGCGTACTGGTGCACATACTTCAACACATTCCAAACTCCAACAGATTTTCACGGACGTGAACTTTCTGCCGGTATGCGTACGGGTACGCATACTTTCCCATATATCAGTAACCACCAGTACGCGTACGGGTACGCATACTTCAGGTTCCCGGTTTTGGACTTGTACACTAATGTGATTAACACACTATGCTTTTACCCAAACATGGTTACATGATTCTAAACTCTTTATTTCAATCATTGAAACTTTCTTAGAGGACGTTATATAGTTGTTATTCACAAACTATTTTTTTTCAAAGCGATTTTCAAGTTATTGAAATTATCATAATGAAACATTCCAAGATAATACCAAATGAATGTATCACACAAATCATGTAAGATGTGACTCGATAATTTTCATATGATCTTATTCAGACTTTCGTCACGAATGTAAGATGAATTTGACCGAAGTGAAAGCTTGCCAACACATATTCCGAGAAATATATAAGCGAGATAAACTCAGCTCGAAATCTCAAATGTGGATAATAGAAAACTATATCGTAACACGGCTTATGTCTCTATATAGGAGATAAAGTAGAAATAGACTTTCCAAGTGATAGATAAGTTTCAGTCTCCACATACCTTTTATCGATGAAGTTCCACAAGCTCCCCTTAGTAGTTCTTCGTCTTCAAGAGATGAACGTCGTGAAGTCTAAAGCTCAACTACACAATCTATGTCCTAGTTCCGGGACATCTAAATAGGCCAGAAATCAAGACTCATAGTTTTGATCACTAACATTGACAAACATGCTTGGGATATCAACACATGCGAGTTCGACCGAGCAATGCTCTAACACTATGGACAAAAATGCTATCTCTATAAACGTACCACCAGTCTTCGATGACTCAAATTACTTATAGTGGAAAATTGCTATGTGTGCCTTTCTTCAAGCACGTGATTTTCAATCATGGGTTCGTGTAGTTTATGGATATGATCCTCCGGTTGTTACAGAAGGAGATGTAACTATTCCAAAGGATATTGGTGTATATGATCCTGTCGAGATTCTCGCTGCAAAGAAAAATTCTAACGAATTAAATGCTATCATCCATGCCATTACCCCAGATTTTCAGCACCATGCGACTACGTGCACTAAGTCTAAAGAAGCATGGGATATCTTAGAAACTGTATTCGAAGGAAATTCCTCTGAGAAAGAATCTAGGATTCAAAACCTAAATTCTGATTGGAAAAACCTTTGTATGGATGATGAAGATTCTTTTGATGAGTTTAATCAAAAGTGTCTGAGATTGTTAATGCATCTTTTGCATTGGGTAAGACTATTCCTGAAAAGGACATTGTGATGAAAATTCTCAGATCGTTGCCAGCAAAATACAATTCTAAGAAACATGCCATCGTTGAAGGAAATAACCTTGATACACTTTCTATAAATACTCTTGTCGGGAAGTTAAAGATCTTTGATCATGAGCATACATCCAAATCTGGGAAGGATATTGCTTTCAAAGCACAAAAGAACATTAAATTGCTTGAAAAAAGCAAAAGTGTTGGCAACTCTATTGTTGATCCTATTTAGACTGATTCATCCGATGAAGTTCTTGAAAATTCAGTTTCACTGATCACAAAACAGTTTAGAGATCTTCTTTTGAAGAGAAGTAAACGTTTCATCGGAGATAAACACGGGTCATCGGTCAAACCTCGTGACCGAGCCCCTCCGAAAAACAGGGAAACTATTGATACTGATGATGAGGATATGCCACAGTGCTTCAAGCGTAAAGGTTTTGGCCATTTTGCTAATGAGTGTCCAAATCGTAGAAAATACACTGGGAACAAAGGTCTTGCTGCAACTCTTGATGAAATGTCTGATCACTATGATTCGAACGATGATGAAAAGTCAGGTGTTGCACTCCTTGGTGAAAATATTGATTTTGATAATTGTAGCAATACGTACATCAATCTTGATATTATTCATGGAGAAACTTCGTCAACCACTATGGAGGATAAAATGGAGTTTTCCCTGTCTACTGAAAATTTTATTTCACATGTTTCAGGTACCTCAACTTGTTTTGCAGCATGCTCAGCTATGGTGTCTGAAACTTCTTCCACATTGACATGTTCTTATTGTATATTTAAGTGTCATGAACTCTCTAAGTGTTACAAGTACAAACATAAAATAAGATATGTCAATAAACTTCAACGGAGAGTAAATCGATTAGCAAACAAGCTCAAACTTGTTCAGACATCTGAGGTAAGTAAACTCAATTCTTCTCTGAAAAAGTTAATTTCTAAAGAAATGATTAGACCTTTCTGGAAAAGAACAAGTTCTAAACATTCTTGAAAAAGGTATTAAGAATTTCGTACGACAATTGAATGGTGGATAGATTATTGTTCACCCCAACACTGCTTGATCGTGTTGAAGGTGCATCTTGTCTCATGTGCCTGGTCAAAAAGACAAGAGTTGAGAACAAATCAGGATTTAAGAATTTTTTTTTTTTTTATTTTGTTTTCTTTTGGTTTTCTGGAATTCTGTTGATCTTTTCATATCATAAATTGGTATTGAAAAGGATTTCCTCTTTTGATTATTAAAAGAGGGTTAAATTCGAAAATTCAGCCTTTTTTAGGGATGTGAATTGGTCGTACGTGAATCATTTTACTTGTATAAAGGTTCTGTAACCTTACATTACTTTTTTCCTTCCTTGAAAACTCTTTTTATCACAAGACTGCTTGTAGAGTCTGTTTTATGTATTCTCACAATCCCATATTTGGAATGGAGACTCCAAGCATCATGTCTGCTGATGTAAAAGATGTTAATATGATTGTTAATCCATCAATCATGAAGGAAAAACATAAATCTCATTCCTCTACAACTTTAGAGAGAAAAAAAGAAGAATATGAAGAAACCAAGGGCTATCCCCTCTAATCTTCGAAAGTTTTCTGGTGTTCGTGAAGAGTTAAAGGAAACAAGGAAGGAGATTCAACACATAAAGGTTATTGTTTTGAGAACTCTTGTAATTCAGAAGGCCCTGGCTCGGCATCAGTCAAGAAGGTTTGTTGGAATTGACTACTTTCTTCATGAACCTTATGTTCCAATGGTTGTTGACGACAAGGAGTTCGGGGACGGTAAAGAATTTTTCAGAGGTCTTAATGTCTAGGAAACTTCTTATGAGAATTTATTCTTGTTTTTAAGAAGGATAACTAGAGTTTGGAATAGCCTATATTGTGATTACACATAGCTATTGTCAACGATTTTCATCTTGCAATGTTTTTAGATTTATTTATTTAAATTCTAAAGTTTGTTTGGAAGATGATTTTGCAGTATTAATCTTTATTGGTTTTATATATTGCAAATAATATTATGGGATATGTATGTTTACGATCGTGAACTATGATTTTCCCATCTATGTTAAAAGTTAAGTATATTGTGTCATTATGCACATATTGATGGAAAATATAATGAACTTTTGATGTCAAAGATTAAGTCTATGGTATCATTATGCAAATATTGATGAAAAACAGAATGAATCTTTGAATATTCCGCAGTATTGATCTTTCCCTGATCCACTTCTATGTGAAAGTGTTGTGTGGTTCCATAAGTTTTCGTATGTTGAGCATTTCTGATTACATTAATCATTGAGGTTCTTTGTGGTTAATTTAATTGAGTTTTCTGTTTACAAATTCATGTTTCATGTGATTTGTTAATGTCCAAACAAATCCTTCTTTTCTTACAAAAGTAAGGTCGCTCTTGTTGCTCTTTCGGGAATGACATTTTATGGGGGAGAATTCTTAATTGAACTTGTGCTTATCGCCAAATCTTTGAGGGGAGTGCGGTTGTGGAATATTATAGGATTTATCTTGTATCTTTATAAACTCCTTGATGAATACACTAAGTTTCGACTATGTGAAATCATCGAAACAAAGTTGATATGTTCTCTTTTAGTGATGAAGTATCTCTATGAGAATTTCATTATGATCCCGCTATTTTTCGTACCTTTGCCAATTTATATTGACAAAAAGGAGGAGAATTATTGTGTAGTTCACACTACAAATACATATGGTTTACAGATCATTATGTAAGGGGGAGTGGTTTTCATTGTGAGATGAAGTATTTAATAAGGGGGAGTGATACATATCACCGCAGTATTATTGTCAAAGTTGTGATACAATTGAACTTTGATGTTGTGTAATAATACTGTGACATTGTATAACAATAATTGAGAACAATTGTTTTCTTATTGTTATGATTACGGATCTTCAACAACTATGATGCTGAGTTGAACACGTTTAAAATCATTGGAGTACTTGGAAGTGACAAATATTTCGAGTAATGTTGAAAAACCAAGGAAATCAAGCATTTGGATGAGAAGCTATAAAGTTTATTTATTTTGTAATCTATATGAATTGATAGTTTTGTCACTAAAATTGACGAAGGGGGAGATTGTTAGAGCACTGCTCAGTTGAACTCGCAAGCGTTGTTATCCCAAGTTTGTTTGTCAAGTTTAGTTGTCAAAACTATAAGTCTTGATTTCTAGTCGACTTATAGCTATGTCTAGGATAGAATGTGTAAATGAGATTTAGACTTCACGGCGATCATCGATTGAAGAAGAAGAACTACTAAGGGAATCTTGTGGAACTTCATCAACAAAAGGTATGTGGAGACTTGAACTCATATATCACTCAGAAGTCTATTTCAATTATACATCTTATTGAGACAAAAGTCGTATAGCTAACTGTTGCAAGTGTATTCCAAGTCCGAGAATTTAGTATGCATACCCGTATACGTACTAATTCAACAGTTGAAGTCCGGGGACTATAATATGCATACCCATATGCGTACTGATTTCGGTCATGAACCACAGTATGCGTACCTGTTTGCATACTGGCGAACAAGACCAAGTACGAGAACTCAGGTATGCGTACCCGTTTGCATACTTGAGTGGGTTAAGTATGTTTACATACTCATGAAAAAATACATTTATATATTAAGGAATGCGATCTTTTCAAACCGTGGTTATAATGTTCATGGATTGATTCGAGTGAATGAAAACCGTTTTTGCTTCAATTGTGTCTTGTATACTTCTATGAAAATATAAACAATTGAACAACTTTATAACTAGTTTCATTTGATTCATTTGAACTAGTTGTGTTTATGATGAACTAGTTGTGTTTAAAATGAACAAGGTTGATATGAAAGTGGTCATATGGATAACTTCGGTTAATTATTTTTGAGCCAACTAAGTGTACACGTTTAGGTACGGTTACCCATATCTAATAAAGGTACATTTCATATGTGTGTAACAAGCTAAGACAATCTAACGGTTGAAAAATATTAGCTTGAATCTAATCACGTTTTCATCTAACAATGAATATTGAATGCTTTATTACCAAGGTAACATTGATTACAAACCTGATTTGAAGACTATATAAAGGAAAACTCTAACAACTGGGAAACTAATCCCCACACCTCATGTGTGATACTAGTTGCGACTAGAGTCGATTCTCCTTTAATCTAGGTTAACGACTTAAAGACTTCATTGGGATTCTGAATCCAGAGCCAACTATTTTCTCTATATTTGCGTGTTATGATCTTACTTTGTTCTATCGTGTTTAGTACTATCTTCTCTAAGATTTGCTCGAGATTTAATCTCGGATAGGTAAGATAAAAAGTAATCACAAAGATCTACGTCTCATTCTTTGTGATTCCACAATATCTTATTCCTCTACTGTAGATGGTGGATTTTCGACAAGGGTTAAAATCGTAAAACCATAATTATACATGCTCCTGATCCGACAATCAGATGAGTATTGAGGCTCATGTCTCTCATTGAAGCATGAAATCTCATGCCATAAAATCTCTGACTGAGAATGTTGTCTCTCAGAGTATATGAAGATGTGTAGTCTCTTAGCTGAGGCACCGGCGCATCTCATGAATACTGAGCAATTTCAGTAATTGTTTCTATATAGAATCGAAAGATTGGACGACTCCTAGACAGCATGCCTGCTAGTATAGAGAAATAACGTCTTCAGGATGCAACAAAGTTTTCCCTGACTATATAAGAGAAATATGACGTTTCAACAAGCTCATATCTCTCAATTCTCAGATAATTAATGCTCCTAGACAGCATGCCTGCTAGTATAGAGCCATCAGTTAATTATCTATAATTGTTAACTGAATATTCAACAATATTCTACGATTCTTCGTAATATTTCATCACTTCAATTTGTGGTTCTTCCCAGCAGAATTCCATGGGTTAGTAATAAATATTCAACTGACGGGCATCTGAGCAGCTCTCGAGTAAGCCCCGACCAAAATGGTGCAAGTGTACTCAGCAATAATGCACAAAAGAGCACCTGAATGCACAAACGAGCATTCTAGAACACGAAGGAACGATGAACCTATGCAAAGTAGGAAGAAAATAATAAATAATAAGATATTAATCGAGGCGCTGGGGGACTGGGCCTACCAGCCGGTCAGTCGTGTCGTGGCCAGTCCCAAGTCCAAGTCCAATTTTATATTTTATCATATTTTTATTATTTTCCCTGATCTCATGAAAATCCCTTCATTTGAGAAAATCTCCTTCGTCTCAAGGAAACTCCCCAGTCTCATGGTGTTTCCTCGTATCAAATAAATAATAATAAATTAGGAAAGATGTCGTGGGACCGGGCTCACTAGCCGGCCGGCCATGCCCTAGCCGTGGCCGGTCCCACACCTCATGACTCCTTGTTATTTTATTATTATTTCCCTCATCCCATGAAAATTCCTTGAATTCATGAAATTTCCATGAACCCATAAAAAATAATATAAAATTAGGAAAACTCGTGGGACCGGGCTCTTGCCGGCTGGTCAAGCCCTAGCCGGTCCCACACGCCCTTGCGTTATTATTATTTTTTTTATGTTTCCTCATCTTATGGAAACTCCCTGATTTCAACAAAATTCTCTGGTTTCAACAAACCTTTTTGATTTTATGATATTTCCCTAAAATCATAAAAAATTACATAAAATTGGGAAGCGTGCCTTGGGACCGTGCCCATTGGCCGGCCGGCCGTGCCCTGGCCATAGCCAGTCCCACACTTCATCACTCCCTATTTTATTATTATTATTATTATTATTATTTCCCTAATCTCATGGAAATTCCTTAATCTCATGAAATTCTTCAGTTTCATGGTATTTCCCTCACATCAGGGAAAATACATAAAATTGGGAAAGGTGTTGCGGGACCGAGCTTGATAGCTTGGCTGGCCATGCCCTAGCCAGGACGGTCCCACACCTTGCACCTTCCTATTTTATTAATTATTTTTCATCATCTCATGAAGATTCCCCAGTTTCAGTAAAACCCTGAATCCTTCATATTTTCTCAAAATGTTGCTCAAACGTGCATCAGAAAATATCGAAACTCTCAGGACTGAGACACGGACATTATGGTGACACGGGAATGTCTCCTTGACCTACCAAGGCCAGCCCTGAGGCTTAAAAAGAGCCGATCCCACGTGTTTTAACAATTTTGACATAATTTGCTCAATTGCTCATATTGGGTCCAAACTCTTCTCAAATAACTGGGAGTTTGCTCAAACGACCATCAGCTGGTCCCACGACCATCAAGAGCCGGTCCCATGACTCCTTGGTCCGTCCCTCATCTCTCCATAATCAGGTTTTACTACCTAACGCTCGCACGAGCATTATTTTTTAATAAATGATTAAATCAGCATTTAATCATCTTTTCACCAACTGGTCTTCAGGAGACTTTGGTATTTTGCTCATTTGAAAATCTTTGCGTTACATGGTCGATTCGTCATCCCATGTATCCGGTCCCTCCTTCACTTTGTGATTGATTTTCAATAAATCATCAATTGATCAAAAATTAGGGTTTCGAATCCAGAGCTCTGCAAAATATAATTCTGAGCAGATTCAAACACTAATAATTTTACATTGGTCCCATGATCAACACTTTTATTATTATGGTCGGCTGTCAATATTAATACTTTATTTGGTCCTGCCACCAACAATTCATCAGATGAGCAATATTTGCTCAGACTAAGGAATATTGGTTCAACTATCAATATTCAACAATCCAGCAGCACAGTTTGCTCGTTTTAGGTTATCAACATTTATTCGGCAATATACCTTTGCCTCAGCAGGCATGTTCAATTCATGAATCTCAGAATATTTTCAAATCATGTTCAATTCAGCAATACAAGGACTCATCGTCCCATAAAGTCAGCAACTGACTCCACAATCACGATATGTCAATCGTGTCACATGGGGGATATTAACTAGGGTTTTGGTCTGGCGGTATACGGCACGTGTGTTCATACACACGACGAGAATGTGAGAAATTCATGCAATCAGTTGGAGGAGTTAGCAAAGTAGTGGGTGGAAAATTAACCAAGTCTCCGCATGATGAGCAACTGGTTTTGACACGATTTCTCACTTCCACACTCTTTGGTTTCAGCAACTGTCATACTTCATGGGATCAAGGTGTTTACAATTCCATCAATATAAAAGGCCTTTGAATCATGATTGAAACAAGACAAGAATTTCTCGACAAGTTCACACAAACAATCTTTTGTCTACACGAACTCATCGTCTGAGCAATCACTCTCAACTGAGTAAATTCAATCACTCGGAACTTTCTTACGCAGAATACACAACACACCTACAATCTCGATCACTATTGATATCACACATTTCTCAGCTTCCCTCCTACAGATCGACCCATCCTCTCTTGTGACCGAATTGACTCTGAAACGACCATTGTCTTGGTTTAAGCCGGAGTCCTACAAATTGATCTCTCGAAGTTAAAGCACTCCCTTCTTGCAGTGCATCTGTATGAGGTTGAGCATTTTCTCGGTTCAAGGAGTCTCCGCACGGTCATCTTCTCAATTCCTTAAAGACCAGCAAATCGTTTTTCCCCATCTACAGCTACCATACGGTTAAGATTACTGTGAGGTGATTGATATTACTAGGCTGTTCTTCGAGAATATAAGTATGGTGTATCAATTGGTTCCTGTTCACCTTGATTTATCAAAAGATGGAACAAAAACTCGTAGGTATTTCTATGGGAGGCAGACTTATATTCAATATACTTTTCTGTGTGAGACAAATTTGTTTATTAGGTCTTCGACTTTGGGTCGTAGCAACTCTTAGTTGTGGGTGAGATCAGCTAAGGGAATCAAATGCGTAGAATCCTGCTGGGATTAAGAGACGTAAGGAATGCGACTGTACCTTTATCAGTGTGAGATTGGTTACGGCTCAACTACATTCCAGTCTGAAGTTAACTTGTAGTAAGCTAGACTCTGTAGCGGCTTAATATAGTGTGGTGTTCAAATCTGGTCTTGGTCTTTGGTACCATCCAAATTATTTCTCATATTAATCTGGCTCACAGATTTCTATCCGTTCGATTGCAGATTGATTTGAGAAATTGATATATTGGGTGTGGTTGTTAGACCCCCGCTTTTTCATATACAATATAATACGGAGAAGGAAAAACACAAGACACCAAAAATTTTGTTAACGAGGAAACCGCAATAACAGAAAAACATGGGGACCTCATCCAAATTGAACAGCACGATGTGTTAAGCCGCTACAGACACTAGCCTACTATCATAGTACATACTGGAATGTAGTTGAGACCGAATCCAACCTCCAAACGGAATCAGTTACAGTCATGCTCCTTACGTTTCTTGAACCTCGCAAGGTTCTACGCACTTGATTCCCTTAGCTGGCGTCCTTTACAGCCTAAGAGTTGCTTCAGCCTAAGTGAAGACTTTTGATACCAATCTGCCTCTAACAGATAAGCCTATTTGATTTCCATTTAGATCAAATATCAAAGTGTGGAAAAATGTTTGCAATAGAAAAATCTAATGAACCTCACAATCCAGAACTTACAACTCTGAAAGAGCCGCCTATATTCTTAACCACCTCTCAAGAACAATCTTCAAAATATCAACTAAGATCAGTCTTTAGATATCTATCTTGGAGAATCACAAAGTTTGAGATAAAGAGAACTTTGCGATTACTATTTATCTTACCTGAAAGAGATTACGAGAACCTCGATAACAGAAAAGAAAGATAAGGATTCACAAACTATCTAAATAAAGATAGTCGCACATGGCTTCACAAAACCCAAACTGAAGTCTTTTGGTCGTATACCTTATAATGATCCACATAGCAAACCTAGGTCAATAGAGGAAGATTCCAGAATCAACTAGGACACAAAGTTTCAGGGATTGATTTTCTCAGTTTAAAGATCATCTATATTTATAGTCACAAACCAGGGTTAGCTTAGAATGCAAGCTAAGATAACTTGAGAATCAAGCAAACACTTTAGGTCTTCAAAATACAATAGAAGAGTATACACATAGGTTCAGTTACAGAACCGTGTATAATGACTGTTCAGTTTGGAAAATTATCCAAAAAACTAAAAGCTATTTAATGTTCATTTAAACACCTAAGAATTTAATCATGATACACACACATAAGTGTTTAAGTAATCAATAAAGTCTTCGAAGTGTTTAAGAGAGTTCTAGTAATGCTAAACATATTATTAAAATAAGTATTTAAGCATATACTAAAATATAAAGTGGGATAGTTGGTACAACGGTTCATGAACCACAGGGCTTGTTCACGAGTTAGGGTGCAACGGTTTGTGAACCAGGTTTGTCAACCCTGCTAGACTATGGAACTCAGTTGACCACATTTTATAAACCGGGTTCGTAAACTGCTATCATGTTTACCCAACTTACAAAATTTAGTTCACCAATGGTTCGCCAATAGGGTTCGTGAACTTTCCCAACCGATCTTGCGGTTTGCAAACTGGTTTGCCAACCTTCCTGTATTTCTGTAACTCATATATCTATGGTTTTCGAACTGATCCGCCAACCTACATGAGTATAAATATCTGTAAGTTCATGTTTCTCTCTTATGATGTTTGAAACATTCCCAAGTGATGATCATTTGCATGGGTAATTTTCAGTTGATCAACAAACTATTTCATAGAACTAATATTGTTAAGGACAGTTAAACATCTTATTTGCTATATCATATTTCGAGATTTTTTACAAGACAAGTTTGACTCGAAACTTCTTCTTTGTAACTCTACTAGAAGTCATAGTCTCAACATGTAGAATGATGGTATAGTGAGTAAAATATAATGGTTCAGTCTTCACATACCTAAATAGAATGGTTCGGTCTTCACATACCTGATACAGAATTTCTCCAAGTGTCTTCGTCAATCTTCAGTCTTCCAGGGTGATATCTGGTACTCAACTACAATTCTAACGTAATCAGAGACTTGACTTAGTAGACTACAAATCAAGATATAGTGTTGATCACCTAACATTCACAACAAGCTTGAGATAGCAAAACTTGTGGTTTCAACCGAGCAATGATCTAACACTTTAAATGTAAATTCAGGGGATTACATAGCATTGGATGGTGGAAAAAAAACACTTAAATCTCACTAGACCTTACATTTATTTTTGTGTGAATTATGTTTCATAATTCATTCATGCACTTACTGATGTGCATTTTATTTTATTTAAAAGGATACTAAGATACTTAAAGAGTATAATCAGATGAGGAATTACTTTAAGAGGCGGTATTATTCATTATATCAAACTCTATACTGCTTCCGACTAGGGGTGATGTCCTACTACAAGAAAATCTATTTCTAGATTTGCAGTGTTTGGGTTTTAGTTTGGTATCTTAGTCCTTCAATAAACAACCACTATCTCAAAATATTCTTGTGAAGCAGAATACAAATGTTTATCGATTATAATTTTAGAACCTCAGTGATTCTCATATTTGTTTCCTAAGTTAAATAATATCATGCAACATCCAAATTTTCTATTCTATAATAATTATAATGCTATAAATTTGGCATCTAACCATGTTTTCCATGCCGGGACCAAACATGAGGAAGTTGATTATTATGCCATAAAGCTTCAATATTAACTTCTAACTGATATTGAGTTGTTCTTTATTTTTGTTGTTGTTCGAGAGAAGTGGGATGTTTTTTGCTTTTGAAATTTTTAGTTGCTTTCTGTCATCCCTTATAAATTTGAGAGAGTTGTATTTAGTATAAGATAATCTTAGCTTAAACTCTATGCATTTTATCTTCATATTGTAAACCATGCAAATCAAACAAAAACTAATGGAGATCTCAGTGATGCTACTAATATCTTTGATTGTTTAGCTCAATACAACTATTTTTTCCCTTTGTGTAAGCTTTTTCTCCTTAGCAAAATCTATAATAACTTTTGCTGCTCTTTCAGTACAATCACCATTCTTTCAATATTATTTCTCAAGTACTAGTGATGTATCTATGGAAATAATAGCCTATCCCAAGCCGGGATAAAGGAGGTTAGGGGTCATGATAGGCGTGGAAATCCAACGACTAAATTTTATCCGCTCTCTTATGAAATGAAACCCATATATTTTTTAATATAATCCAATAATATCACTTATTATAAATAAATAATAAGTGTTTCTAATTTTTATTTCATCTTACGTAGTAACATCATTTCTATTACTATTAGTATTATTTACAAAGAGAAAAAATGTCAAACAGAGAAATATAATAATACGTTATTTATGCGCATATAAGCTTATGGAGTCATTTTTTTCACATGTACACCAGTTTGTACAACCTAGTTATTTTACACAAGCATAAGTTTATGGAGTCATTTTTTTCGCATGTGAACCAGTTTGTACACCCTATTAATTTACACAAGCATAAGCTCATGGAGTCACTTTCTTAACATGTACACCAGTTTGTACATACAATAATTATACCTGCATACGAACTTCAGAAACTGACATGTGTACTAGTCCATGGTTACATGAACATATGAACTCCCCTCATACATATTTATTTTTGGTTTAATCAGTGTATGTAAAATGTATATCATTGCAGAGTAAACTTAGTTACAATCCATTGAATAACTCACTACACAATTACATCCCATTATAACTTTGTCGTAAGTATAATAGATTACTCGAGATATTTTACACTAATTAACTAGTAACATAATGGTAATAAGAATAATAAATTAAAAATGGGGTTGGATTGATTAACTAAAACATAATAAATTGAAAGAAAATAAGAAGGAAAAGATGATTCACAATTCCTTCGCCGTTACCTAGTATTAACTCAAGTAGTATACTTATCTATTTTTTGTTAGAACCATTCATCATCAACCTTAGAATAGCAATAATCTTTGATATCCCTAAAACTTCTTGTGTTGCTAGATGTGGAAACACTCAACTATTATATTGTATTCATCCGAGCCACCATGAATAAGCTCTCAATGTGTAACCCATTCGACTGCATTGGGGTTTGCGAATTAGGTTGATCCTAGCATCAAATGCATCAGCTGGGTCTGCTTACTAGTGTTGTCTTCGTACGCGATTGGTCCACAGAATGCTCTATATGGTCTTACATTTTCTATCTGTGAAGGAGATGTTAGACTATTGGACCTATCTAATAACTCTCTATTAGCATTAGAATGATAAATAGAGTAATTCAATAGAACACTCGAACAATCTAAAAATCAAGCATAAACTTTAGGTGTAATAAAAACAAGTGATAAAATGAGAAAACTCCAAATAAACTTGTATAACTAATAAAAGCTTCACGCTTAAAGCATTGAGTTCGTCCTTAATCAACAAAGGGTAGATACTCATAATACAAGGAAGAAGAAGATGACGAAGAATGGTGGTTTTCCCCTAAAGGGGTAAACCCTAGGTTTTAATGTGGCAGATGTATTACGAGATGTAGAGTTTGATCTTGTTTGAAACTTAGATGCCTTCTTTTATGGGCTTCAATGCTTGTCCTTTGAATATCCTCTTTTCTAAAGATTTGGAATCCCATTGGAACGAAGTTTCCTCAACTTAGAAGTCTAAAATGCGTCAAAATATACCCCATAGGTTTGCCATAACCGTCATGGTCAAGTCCCACTTCGTATTTTCGTTCACAGCAACTTGGTGGGAAGAAATCATGTATTTGGACGAGTTCCATTTGGTCCTTATTTTCGTTTACATTTAGTCCTTGGTCCTTCTCCATTGGTAAATTTCAATTCTTTGCTTATTTTAGCACTTTGTAGCTGCTTTTTGGATGATTCACCTAATATGACATATCAGATAACAAATAAGAACTAGTCATAAAAATCCAAGGTGACCAAACTTGTGATACAAAAACCCCATTCAAATGTTGGGATCCATTAAAACTCCATCTTAAACAAAATTGATAGAAAAATCCCAAATTTTTAAAAATTGATATAAAAACCCCAAATTTCAAAATTGGTTTCATCAAATTCTACGATGTTTCATCAAATTTTATGATGAAACCGAAATTGGTTTCATCAAATTATTTGGGGTCTTTGTGTTACTTTTATTTTGATGGGGTTTTTGTGTTACTTTTGTTTTGATGGGTTTTTTGTGGATGGATAGTGACACTTTTGGGGTTAATACTCCCGGACCATTAACAAGTAATATGAAAGAATTATACTTATAAAAAGTATAGATATGACCTTAATAATATGCGATTTAAGCACTTATCAAATTCCCCTGCACTTATCTTTTTTTTTCATCGAGCAAACTACTATCCAAACTAATCTAACTCACTTCCGTAGAAAGCACGACTATACTTAGCATGTGTAACAAGCCTTTGAACCCATAGATGTCCCTTGTGGACGAGTTATAATCTCGTGAGAGTTTACACGGGATATACCCACAGAACCTACTTCAACTCCTATTTTCTCCAAAGCGCAAGCATTTAAAGTGATATGAGGAGATAAAATTTCAGCACACTAAAAATAAGAATGTATAAGTACAAAAGAAACATTATCCCCATGCTTAATTGTTTAGAAAGAGAGTGTAATGGGTTAAAACAATGTCATGTGAAGGAAAGCATCCTCAGAGCAATTGACTAAGCATTTCGCCTTAACTTCTACCTCACCGGACGGTCACTCATAAGACGATAGAAATGGGTCAAACATGTGTGTGTAAGCAGAAATAAAGAGAGACCACATACACACGTTGAAAGGTGAAGCTAAAACTTTATTTAGTAATTTATTTTGATTTTTCTTTTTTTCTTATGTTTGACGATCGTTAAGAAAATGAAATCAAACTTTATTCGAGGATGGGAATGCTCATTCACATTCTCGTTTGATCCACATTGAATGCCACTCTCACAACGTCTTCTTGTTCGGCTTCAACTTTTGATGATAAACTCTTGAACTTCATAAAACTTTGACAGTTTATACTCTTTTTTCTTCACTTTCTTATTGCTTGAAGCTTCTTTATGGATTTCTCTTCCCATGACCTTGATTATTATATTTATTTTTTTAATCTCCTTCCCATGAATACACTTCAACTGCAGTCCTATGGTCCCCAAGAAGCTCAATCTTTGATATTGGAATGGCTTTTCTGTTATATAGCCATTTTCTTGTGTATAATCATCTACATCAGAATTAAGAATCCAACTTCTTTACATTGGGTTGCAAAACTCGGATGAATAATATCCTTGTAATTTTGGTTCTAACTATCAACCAATCTCTTCTACACGGGGTAAAAAAAATAAAAAATTATTTACAATGTTGTTTTTCTTCCGATTATTTTTATATATATTTATTTATTTCGACTTTTATTTAGTTATTAGGTTGTAAGAAAAAGGACTTAAACACTTGATTCTTCACAACTTGCATTTCTTTGGTATTATAAACTTCAAAAACTCACATCTTCATGTTTTTCTTCATTTTCTTCACTTTCTTTTGTTAGAGCACTGCTCGGTTGAACCCACCAAGTATTGGTATGTCAAGTTTGGTTGTCATATTTTTCCAAAACTCGGAGCTCCCTGATTAGATTACTAGAGTCAACTTCGTTAGGTTAGACTAGAAGCCAACTTTTCCCAGCTTAGGAGTTTAACACGCATCAAAACAAACCCCTTAGGTTTGCCACAGCTGACATGGTCGATTCCCATTGAATCGCGCCGACTTTGAGGACTTAAAAACATGATATGATCGGCATATTTCTAACAGTGTTAATTCTTGCATTGTAGATCACTTTTTCCTGCTTCGGCAGTTTTGTCCATAACTTCTTCTGTCGACCTTGGAATGACCTCACTCCTTTCGTGTTCCCTTCACATTTTTGTTCTCTACAAGATGATGATAAAAAATCTCATATTTAAACGAGTTCCATTTCGTCTTTGGTCCTTCTCCATTGGTGGACTTCAGTTTTTTTCTTATTCTAACACTTTGTATCTCTTTTTGGATGATTCACCTAATATGATACATAGTATAGAAAACAAACGTAATAACATGCAATATGCAACAATTATATCTATAAAGTGTGGATTTGACCCTAAGAAGCTGAAGACTAAACTAAAGTAAAAAACTTAAACAACATCAAAAATTAATCATAGTTTTGAAAAATTAACATCTACATTCAACTTTCCCATTTATTTTCTTTATTATTATGTTCTTTCCATTTCGTTAAAATGATTATATCTTAATTTTTCTTTCTTCTTTTCTGCTTCACCAGGCCATAAATATAACCTATCCAATTTGATTCAGAAGAACTTTCAGTGCAGATTAATGTAACATTCATTATATCCATATCCTTTCCAACCTAATAAGTTCAAATGAAAAATTAATTCAAATTCATGCAATTAACGGATCACCAAATTACTACCACAAATTAATTTCACCAATCAATTTGACTAAAATTCCAACAAATAAAAATCCAAAGAAAAAAATGAGAAAATGAGAACATTTGTGATTTCTTATTGCTATCACTGGTGATGAGAAGTTTCATGAAGTAATCATAATCAGGAGAAGTTCCATGAGGTATTCATGATCAGTATGAGGAGAAGTTCCAGTTGAAGTATCCATAGAACACGATGCTAGAAGATATTCATTTAAGTTCCATTTTCTTTCTTTATTCTTTGTGTTAATGGAATCGAGAAGGAAAACTTGAAGAAAATAAAAATAAAAGCGAGAATTAAAGCGGAAATTTATACAGAGTTGGAGACTGTAGATCTTATAAAAACTAATGGAACTGAATCCAGATGAACAACAAAACCTAAAATTCTCGTTTCTTCGTTCCATAGATTTTCCTCAGAGGAGATTGAAGAAATGAACAAGAAAAAAAATTAGTACTCAACGTTTATATATCAGGGTTATTTTTGTGATCAAAATAATTTGTTTGGACTGAATCGTTTTGGTAAAGACTAACCTTGAGGGCACAGCGGCTGACTAACTCTGGCTCTAACTCTCATTAAAACCATCATATCTGCATAAAAACCCTCTATTTTCTCCATTTTTTTATGTTTGGCCCACCAATTATTTAGCATTTAGCCCACCAAACTCTTCATGTTTCTATAAAAAAAATTATTTGGTCCCCATTATATTTTTCTGGCTCCACCGCCGACTAACCTATTACAAAGAAAGCTGTTTTGAGGCATGCCTCAAACTTTTAAGGCATACAAAACGATTTTCCGATCTATAGTAGTTTTATAAGGGGTTTCCTAGCAATGAGTAAAAGACTAAGTTACCCTTTGTTAGTTTAAATTACAAAAATAACCTTTCTGCTAAATTAATCAAAAATCTCATAATTTGAAGAAAAAAATCTACCTAATCTAATCAAAATAAAAAATTACCTAATCTAATCAAATATCAAAATAAAAAATCAGTTTCATTCCTTCAATTATTCTCAGCTAAAATCAAAATAAAAAAATCAACTAATGAAGCAAGTGAACTAAATGCATTTCAATGACGTTTGAGAGCGAGAACGACATAACGATTGCTCGAAATGTGAGAGATGTTTCCCACAAAACCAGCTTGTTTTCTTTTATTTGATTGATAGAATAAGTTTCCATTGATGAAGTTAGGGATTTCATAGTGAGGTTCATATCAATATATCACCCCAAACCTTAGACAAACCTATCTTTTTTCTTCAATTTTTCTGTTTCAGAAGAACAGTTCAATTGATACTGAAATATCACTTTTTCAGCCGAACCCAGTTAATAATGAAGAAGACCTATAAATTCGGCGGATTATCTAATATATTATTTCCTGCTGAACCTTATTTATTTCGGATTAAATTCAATTTCGTCTGATAAGATATTAAACTGCCAGCCGAACCTTTAGTTTGTAAGGTTCGTTTCATATGGAAAATACAGGTTTAAATCCGAACCTATAGCTTGTGTTTTTAATTAATGAAATCACATTACCAGGTTCGGCTATATTATAGTTAGAGGAACATTTCTCTCTAGGTTGCCGATTAAAATAAGTTGAATTACAGCTAACAATGACTGCGGTTCGAATAAACCGAACTATAAATATTTGTGTTATACAATGAGGTTCTGTTATAGAATTATCATCCGAACTGTTCTTCCCGACAAGGTTCGGCATATAATTTTGTAGCCAACACTGAACATCTAAAAAAGTTTGTAAAAATTCAATTTTTTTGAAGAATTCAAGCTAAAAAAAAGGAGATTAAACATCGTTGTATTATCATCATAAGGTTCCTCATCAATGTACCCATTTTCTGGATCTGACTCATAAAAATCATTATCTTGAGCTTGAAGTTTAATCATTATCATAATCGAAAAAGTAAGCCAAATCTGGATCATTGTTGTAGTTGACATGTATTATATTGGCTTCACGAGATGAAGATTTTCTCCTTCATCATTTGAATCACACATTTTGGTCGCTCGAATCACTAAAATCTCAAAAACTAGGTTTTCTTTCCACTTCTTCTTCTTCCTCTCGAAAACCCCATTATCACACAAATTTGATTTCTCTACTAATTTACCACTAATAACTCAAAACATTAACGTTACCAATTAATCATTTTTATTAACATTTTTCTTGAAGGAAAAGTTTAGTTTCTCTTAGCATTTAATCATTAACATCAGCACTGATTAGATAAGGGCGTAATCTCTATTACTAAAAAATGGTGGATAAAGGGTAATAGGTTTTACAACTTAGTGATCTATTTTGTTAGGTACAGCTTAAAACAGCTAACCTTACAAAAAAATGGAATTTAAACCTCCAAGTCGAGATGGGAGGATTAGAGACACACCATTGTTAGGTACAGCTCAAAACAGCTTTCCTTACAAAAGTATGGAATTTAGACCTCCAAGTTGAGATGGGAGGATTAGAGAGTCACCATTATGGGAAAATCGGTTCACCATACGCAACACTACAACAGTGAACATAACGCCTCGAAAAGACTTAAACTCTAACGCTATAATCTTGTACTGAACTTCTATAATATTGATTGAAAATCCTTCTCCTTTGGATATCAAAACCACGAAGGAAAGTCGGACCCTAAAAATGATGATTAATAATGATAGAACTACTCCACCCTGTCATGATTCCAGTTGTTTCTCTGAAAATTATGTGTGTGGATAAAATTCGGCTACGCTTCAAGACTATTTATGAATGAATAAAGAGATTATTGCTTGATTTTTTTTCTTATTTGAATCATTTAATGGAGATTAAAGCTGTTAGGTGATTGATGTGAAAGATAGGTTGTCATTCTGCGAACTAATTAGTTACACCAGAAACTGAAAAACGAAGGGATGTGGTCCTGTGATAATCTCATGAATTATGCAACTGTGACCATAATCTGCCCCCACGCCACTCGTGCGTGCATGAGTGTTTGAACTTCGAACACGTTCATGCTCACACACGCAGCCACACCCACAAGTTTGTTAAATAAATGAGCAATCAATGTGCAAAAGTAGAATTAATTAAGCTTAATCATATGACAGCGCATGTTGATGTTGCTGGCTCTTTGTTTTCTTATATAGTAGGCTCCATTTCCCTCATCTATCTCCAACACTGAATCGACAATTTTACATACAACAACTAGCACCTCCTGCAAAAAAAAAAAAAAGACTACCTCAATCACAATGCACAGAAATTCATCTCATGCCAGGTCTAGAAGTTTGCCATCAATATCTCATCCCACTGTATCAAAAGCGGAGGAGCTTCTCTGCAGACTAAGGAGCTCAGAAGCTGTTAGACCCTCTCCATCGGCATCATCATCATCTATATGTCACGATCTGATTGATCTCAACAACTTGTATGAATGTGTTGAGGATTTGCTTCAGTTGCCATTGACGCAGCAAGCCCTCACTGGTCAGGACAGAAACTCAAAATGGGTTGACCAAGCGTTGGATGAGTCTCTCATGCTGGTTGATGTGTGTGGTACTACTAGGGATGTCTTGTTGGAAATGAAGGAGTCTGTACAAGAACTTGAATCAGCTCTCCGTAGACGAAAATGTGGAGAATCTGTTGCAAGTGAAGTGGCTGCATATAACTCCTCTAGAAAGAAGGTGAACAAGGTGATCAGCAAATGCTTGGGAGATCTGAGAAAAATTGAGAACAACAACTCTGCTCTGTTAGAAGAAGAACCTGAAGTTGCTTCGATTATCAGACAAGTTGAAGGAATCACTCATTCCATCTTTGAGTCCATATTGTCCCTCTCAATTGGATCCAAAGCCCGATGTGGTTGGTCGTTGGTTTCAAAAATGATGCATACCAAAAGTTTCAATAGTCAAGAGAAGGTAACGGGTGTTGGCGAATTTGAGAAGGTAGAAGTTGCATTGAAGAGCTTGTCATGCAAAGAGATTGGCATCAGGCAAGTGCAGAAGCAATTGGTGGATTTGGAAATAAGCATTCAAGGTTTTGAAGATGGATTGGAGTGTGTGTTTAGGCATTTGATGAGACATAGAGTTTCACTTCTCAACATTCTCAGCTACTAATTAATATGTCATCATCTCCATTAGCATCCCCATTTTTGTTTACAAGGAAATGCCTCCTGTTTATACTAGTACATGATATAGATATGTATAGCAAATGCAATTCAAATAAATTTCTAGATCAAATCTTGCCCAAATTTTTGATTCTTTCATGTTTTATCAATTTACGTTTTTCCCTTAATCTTGTCCAAGTATGAATTCCATGACAGTGCTTAAGATATCAGTTTGCAACTTGTTAACAAGTTGACCTTGTTCACTAGCAAACAAAAGAAGCAATATTTGCATTTGCTGGCCAACTTGATCAACTTGGTGATCAGTGAACAAAGGTCAACTTTCACCAGCAAACAAAAAATGACTTTTTTGAAGGGTGTACCGACTACGTAAAAAAACTGTTATACCTCCCATCAGCAATGGATTGAGGTATAACATTTTATGAGCTTGAATTTGAGGTGGGAAATTCTTTTGGCCGAACTATGTAATTCAAATTCAGAAACATTATATTGCTTTCTTTCAAATCATCGATCTAACTTATCCACACACATTTGCTTCGAGCATTAAGATAAAACACCGTGGCTTACCAAATTTGAGTTGGAAACTGAGAAATCTTGAAAACCTTATGTTATTATTACATAAAGGGGAAGGATCCGTTGACATGGTTATAATGACATAACTGGTTGACATGGTTATCATTTTTTCTACCAAACCCAACCGACAATGAATTTAAAGTTAATATTTTGGCTACATGTTCCTCGTATAAAACTCTACATTCCTACTAAAAATGAGAGAATTTCGAAATACGAAACTTCACCATCCACAAATTCTAATTTCAACCGTTAATCGTCAACGGTTGATATTCAAAATGGTAGATGGTGGTCTTATATATCTCGGAATGCTCTCATTTTTTGTGGGAGTGTAGAGACTTATAAGAAAAACATGTCATGAAAAAATTAGCCTCAAATTCATTGCCCGTGGGTTTGGTAGAAAAAATGGCGCTAAAATATCAAGATTATGTCATTATAACCATGTCAACGGATCCTACCCCTTACATAAAACCGTAACTATTACAGACATAATCATATGCCTTAAATAGGCAATGATTAATACACAGAATAAGGTCAAGTCAACTAATGTTGACTTGACTTACAGTATCTCCAATACACCCCCTCAAACTGATAAGGGCACACACAATCAGTTTGAAAATACAGGAAAACAGAAAAGGAAAAACCAAAGAATAGCTAAGAAAAACTATAACTCTGCCAGGTGACAAGAAGTATTTGCAACTGAGAATTCTGCAACTGAGTACCCTGCAACTGATCCTGGACACAAGTATTCATAAGTGAATGTAGCAATCTTGAAAAGGTAGGAGAACAGAGTCCTTTGGTAAAAATATCAGCAATTTGATCTTCACTAGCAATGTGCTCAAGTTGTAAGAAACCTTTCTCAACCAGCTCCCTTATAGTATGGTACTGAATCTCTATGTGTTTTGTCCTGGCATGGAAAACATGATTAGATGCTAAAGCCATTGCACTAGTATTGTCACAAAAAAGTAATGTTGGAATAGTGACTGAAACATGTAACTCAGACATCAAATCAACCAGCCACTTCAGTTCACCAGAAGCCACAAACATGCATTTATATTCAGATTCAGCTGAGGATTTAGAAACAGTTGGTTGTTTCTTAGAAGACCATGAAACGAAATTATCACCCAAAAATACTGCATATCCTGATGTTGACCTTCTAGTATCTGGACAACCAGCCTAGTCTGAATCTGTATAAGCTTTCAAGCACTCTAAATTTCCTTTCTTTAGAGTAATACCTAGACCCATTGTACCTTTTAAATACCTCAGTATCCTCTTAACTAGTTGAAGATGAACATCTGTGGGACAATGCATAAACTGTGAAACATAATTCACTCCAAAGCAAATATCTGGCCTAGCAAAAGTCAAATATTGTAAGCTTCCTACAATGGTCCTGTATTCACTAACATCATCCAATTTTTTCCCATCATGTAAAGACACTCTTGCTCCTTTTATAACTGGTGTATTATAAGGTTTGCTATCAAGCATGTTTGCCTTAGATAGTAACTCCAAAGTATACTAATTCTGAGTTAAGACAATAGAATCAAAATTTCTAACAGCTTCAATACCCAGAAAATATCCCAAATTTCCTAACTCCTTCATAGCAAATTCATTCTTAAGAGAACTAATCAAATCATCAATCAAAACTGAAGAACTACCAGTTAATAGAATGTCATCAACATACAATAGCAAAACCATTATACCTTGCTGAGAAAGATATACAAACATGGAATTATCTTAAATGGACTTCTTAAAACCATATGAGATCATAAATGAACTAAACCTATGAAACCATGCTCTATGAGCTTGTTTCAGTCCATATAAGCTCTTCTTTAGTTTGCAAACATAGTGAGAAGGAAAATCAGGATTAATGAAGCCTTGAGGTTGTGTCATATAAACATCTTCATTCAAGAACCCATACAAAAAAGCATTACTTACATCTAATTGCCTGATTTTCCAATCAAAAGCTAAAGTTATACACAAAACTACTCTTACAGTTGTAGCCTTAACCACAGGACTAAAAGTCTCATTAAAATCTATTCCATCTTGTTGATCATAACCCTTGAAAACCAATCTTGACTTTAACCTATCAATGGTGCCATATGGATTTTGTTTTATCTTATACACCCATTTGCATCCCAAAATGTTCATATGTGACTCTGGAGCAACATAGTCCCATGTATCATTATTTCTCAATGCTACATATTCATATTTCATGGAAACTTGCCAGTCATGAATACTCATAGCTTGCTTAAATGTTTTTGGCTCAGATAAAGTAGTTAACAAGTAAGTAAAAGCAACTGAAATAGGATATTTTGAGGAAAAATGAGGATCAAAATCTAGTGCAAGTTTAGGCTTTAAAATAACTCTTTGTGACCTAGTAACCATAGTAGTAGAAGAGGAAGAATCAAGACTAGAAGAAGTCTGAGAGGGCAAAGAAACATCAGTCACAGATGATGAACATGAAAAATAGAATTCTGTTTCATCAAAAACCACATTTCTTGAAATATAAGACTTTTTAGATACTGGGTTGTAACATTTATACCCTTTATGTAAAGGGTTATAACCCAAAAAGATGCATTTGACAGTTTTTGGATAAAGTTTATCAGCTCTTGCATAAGCTAAATGTGGATAGCAGATAGTTCCAAAAATTTTAAGAAAAGAATAGTCTGGACTGTTGCCAAATAAAACTTCAAAAGGAGATTTAAAATGTAAAAATTTTGTAGGAATTCTATTAATTAAATAAGAAACAAACAAAAAAGCATCATACCAGAACTCTTTAGGACAAAAAATATTAAACAACAAAGCATTACCCATTTCAGTAATGTGTCTATGCTTTGTTTCAGCTAGACCATTCTTTTCTGGAGTTTTAGGACAAGAAATACGAATTTGAATACCACTTTGATCAAGAATAGTTTTAAAAGAACCTTTTACAAGTTCAGCAGCACCATCTACTTGAAAAGAAATAATTTTGGATGAAAATTGATTCTCAGTATGTTGTTTAAAATGTGCAAAACATTGAGAAACATCAGATTTGAGTTCCATTGGATAGATCCAATTGAATCTACTGAAATCATCTATAAAGACAATATAATATCTATTACCTTTTAAAGATGGAACAGTTGGACCCCAGGCATCACAATGTATAAGGGCTAAAAGCTTATTTTCATGAGAATGAGATAAATCAAAAGGAAGCTTCTTAATCTTAGCAAGATGACAAGGATGACACAAAGATAAAGAAGGATATGTTGATAAAAGAATTTGTTTTGATGACTGTAATTTTTGAATAATAAGACTAGAAGGATGACCTAGGCTATCATGCCACACTTGAGAAGAAGCAGACAAAGAGGCAGACAAACTCAGTTGTTTAGATGGAAATAAAACAGAATGATTTAAAGGATACAAATTGTTAACCACATCACCATGAGCAAGCAAAGCATGAGTATCCAAATCTCTAATTTCATAACCATAAGGAAACAATTTAAAATAACAATGATTCTCTCTTGTAAACCTAGCAACAGACAACAGGTTATGTTTCATAACTGGCACTAACAACACATTGTTCAACCTGAAACTAGTTGTAGGTGTTGAAATAGTTGATGACCCAGTAGAAGAAATAACAAGGCACTTACCATTTCCAACTTGAACGGAGTCTTTGCCTTTATAAGAAGAAGAATTCTGAAGTAAGCCATCATTTCCAGTCATGTGTGTTGTAGCACCTGAGTCAGCTAGCCATTGTGGAGTTTCAGAAGTAGAAAGAGCAGCATGATTTGAAAAGTGTACATCTTCCATAGCTGTAAAACCATTTTGTGAGTGAAACTGTTGTTGCTGAGCCACATTTGCAGAACCATTTGCTGAAGACATTGGTAGTGGATAGTATCTGAAATGACACCTGCTAGCATAATGACCTCTTTTTCGACAAATCTGACACTCAGCCTGAGAATAATCTCTCCTTCCATTTGCAACCCTAGAAGAATTCCAATTTGAACTATGAGTATTCTTATTGGTATTATTATTATTGTTATAATTTCCACTTCCTGAAGACTTATTCTTTCCTCTCCCATAACCATTACCAGCATTGTTGTTATTACTACCATTCCTTGAATAAAACCCAGAGGGATGTTGAATATCAAAACTAGAATTTGTATCTTGATGCTGCTCTGTGAGCCACTGCTCATGACTTAGCAACCTAGGTTTAATCTCAGCAAAAGTAAATTGAACTTCTCTATTTTTTGCAGAAATCACAAAATTATCATATTCGTGTCCTAAGCCATGTAATACATACATTATCAAATCTGACTCACAGACCCTTTCTCCAATAGCAGCTAAAGAATCAGCAATGCGTTTAATATTTTGAAGATAATCCTGTATACTCAAATTACCCTTCTTACATCCATGTAACCGATTTCTTAACATACTTTTACGAGCCATGAATTGATTCTTGAAACTGACTTCTAAATAGAACCAAATTTCTCGAGCAGTAGATAAACTCAGTACATCAGCAGAAACAAAAGGTCTAAATGTAGCTTTCAAACAACTCATCACATAAGAATCTGTCTTTTTCCAATAAACCCACTTTGGATTTAAAGAAAGAACTCCGTTAACAGTAATTTGTTTATCTGGTTCTTTTTCATCTCCATTCACATAACCAAACAAAGAAGCAGAATAAAGAATTGACTCGAATTGATCTCGCCAGATAAGAAAAATTGAAGAATCCAATTTTTCTGAAACAAAATTACTAATGTTTGTAAAAGGAATTGCAAAATTACCATCATTAGTAGCCATATTCTTCCGACTTGTATAAACAATCAGAGGATTAGCAGCGGACATGAACAAATTGCAACCCAAAAAATTCTTGATGAATAACGAAGAACCCTAATTTCAATTTCAAAAGATTATTGATGAAAAAGATTATTGAATCGAACCACCCAAAAAATTATTAAGAAAGATTGTTGAGGGTTTCACACACTGCTTACAAAAGATTATTGAAAAAGATTGTGTAGCAGAAAAAAAAATCAGGTCCTCTGAATCAGACCCAAAGATACCATGAGAAATTTTGAAAACCTTATGTTATTATCTATTCTATTATATAAAGAGAACACCCTTAGTTGAAGTTGCAAATTTTTATACCCATTTTACCCCTGCTTTTAAATTCATCACACCCATTTTGTATAATTTGACGGGAGCATAAAAGTAATTAAATTAGTAAATTATTTTCATTGCTATGTTTTTCCGGTACATACATTTACAATAGGGGCATAAAAATAAGTTAAGTTATTGGATCGGACGAGTCGTGGAAACGAGTTCTCCTCCACTCTCTTTAGTTAATGGCTCTGTTGTTTAATCGGTTGATCTTCAAATATCATCTGCAAAACCAACAAAAATTAGTACTTATTGCTAATTTCACTGCATATATGTGATTGTTGGGGGTACTTATTCGACTATGAGAAGATGATGATGATGTTGTGATTCAAGGAATCACTGTCGTTGCTGTGGAAGGAAAACTAGAAGAAGTAGATGAAGATATTGATTTTGGGGTGGGATGGGATGATGCATGTGTTGTAGGTAGTGGCGTATCAATGGAGAAGAAATTGTTTTGAGTTTATACCTAGGATGAGTTGCTAAGATCAATGGGTAAATAATTTTATAAGACGATGGCTAAGATTAAATTGAGAATATGGGTCTGTTTTGAATGAGGTCGGCACGGCCAGGGGTAACAGCACGTGCAAAAGCACGTGCCAGCCATTCTTGTTACATAAAACCGCAACTATTACGGAGATAATCATATGCCTTAAATAGGCAATGATTAATACACACAATAAGGTCAAGTCAACTAATGTTGACTTGACTTACAGTATCTCCAATAGAAACTGGATTAATTTTCCAATTGACTATCAATTTGATTATTAATCCGGTTGTTATCAGTTGCAGCTGAAGGTGATCTGCGGGTTGGTCATGTTGTTACAGATACATATCTAGGGTGGTCCTGCAGTCTTCTTTCAAAGTAAAGAGAGTGGTCCTGCAGCCTACAGTTGTTCAGTTGCATAAATGAACAGGTAAGCCGTAAGGTTTCTTCTCCTCCTCTTTTGCTAAGTAAACAGATAAGAGTGAATAAAACTGAAGCCAATAATGATATGCGCACGAATGAATTGACTCGAACTTGAATAAATGGAAATTCGAGCACTCATTCAAGCTAGCTAGGCTGTCAATGATTCCAATGGTTCCCCAACTTACCATCAGACACTGGTGACATATATTTCTGCACAAATTAAAATCAGTATTAAAGTATACACTACCCGTGTGCCTTAAATAAGACACGCACTCATAAATGGACAACCCCAACTTGGTAGCTAGTTTGGCTTAGGGTCATAAGTATAACCATGTGAGGATGTGATGAAATGGGTCGTAAGTATAATTAGTCTCCTTTTGCTGCTGCAAAAGGTAGTTAAATGTGATTGACTTCCATAAATCTGTCATTACGATGAGCTAATAAGTTAAAAAATAAGTTAGCTGTTCTGTTTAGCGTCCGCAGATGAGGGAATTACTGTATGATGTGTTGGCCAACATGGATTATTTAACATTTTAAACTCTTAATTGTAGTTGTTTTACAAGTATAATGCTGAATTGCAAAGGCTATTTATATAGGCCTGGGAAAAATCATGTGCGCTTTCAACTGTAAGAGTTTGACTAATATAGGCCGGCGGATAGACATTAAGCTGTTTGCCAGCATCAACGATCTGATCCTTGACGTAGATGATGTTAGCTGTCAAGACAGTTTAGAGCCTAGTTCAGGGACAAAATTCTAGGGAACCACTATGTGATATGGTGGATTCTCATCGGCTTCCTTAGGGAAGGATGAGAGAGTTCGATCTTCTTTGGAGGGGATATTCCATGTTGTAACTTGTGAATCTGTGATTAGTGTAATAATTTAAAAGAAAAGGGACAAAATTCTAATATGTATCACAGTATATATCGACTCCTGCGGGTAGTCTATAGCTAGCACACAAATGCGCTAGCTAGATAGAGGTATATTCTCACTCGCTCAAGATGTGCATGAATATGCATCAACACTCTGTTTTCCTGTCAAACTTGGTTGCTTATCATACTCCCAGGCTCCCAGTGGTACAGGAACCATTCCTGCTGCTTCTTATACTTGAAGGGTTCCGAGAACCAATTGTTTTTAGTCATAATGTATAGATACATATTTGTTTTTTTTATGCAAAATATTTATACATGTTTTTCCAATGTTTTTTTGCTGGATCTTTGCATCATTTTCCTTGCGGAGTAGTCTACGACGAGAGCAAAAAACTTCAGAGACCAGCCAATGCAATCCGAGAGACAGAAGAGGCAGAGAGTGTGGGAAACGGACAGTAGATATTCACATTTATGTGCCAATTGTTATTTAACTGTTACATTAGATTTCTACATACTACCATTTACACTATATGTTACACATAGACAGACTATAGCTAGTAGTACTGCTTTAATCAGTTATTGCTGCTTAAGATGTTAAGAAGTGAAACTCGTGTTTTGATTAAGCCTTTGAAAACCAATTCCAGCACAACTTCAATTGCCTCAATACTCAATTCCACTTCTGTCGATCTTTTCTGCACATTTTGAACACTATGCTCTACCATGGCTTCCGTAGAATTCTTACAGCTGATAACGAAGGTGTTTAACGCAACATCCAATTTCTCGATTTCATACATGCCAGTAGTAGTAGTCTCTTCATCCCCTTTCTTGTTCATTTCTACACATTTGGTAGTGTGCATCAGTTTCGAAACCAAAGCCCAACCCCTCAATGCAGGCTTCTTCGAAGATGATCCCAACCCAGATAACAAGGTCGAAAATAGAGATTCAAACGTGGACATGGTGATGGATTGAACTTCTCTGAATACGCTAATGATGGCGACGGTGTCTGGATCGTTCTCTATTAGCATAGAGAAAGATCGTCTGTTCTCCATTCTTTTTAAATCCTTAAGACACCTGTTGATTGCCTTAATCACTTTCTTTTTGGAGTTTGTATATTTCTCAACATCAGTGTCAATCAGATGACCGTAATCTCTAGTTCTTCTTCTGCGCAGAGACAATTGAAGATCTTGTATACATTCTTTCACCTGCAATAAAACCTCCTGCGCGTTGCTACATGTATCGAGCAGAGCAAGAGTTCCATCCAACACATCGTTCACGCATTTATTGGCTAACACTCGATGAGTTGTCGTTGATTGAAGTAAATTTTGATCAATACAGTTGAACAAGTCTTTGAGCCCGCTCAATTTGTGACACATTGATGCTAATGGTGACAATGTAGACGTAGCTTCATCGGATAAAGACGAAGATGATTTTAGTTTGAATAGCTGTTCTTCTACTGGAAGTGTGAGAGGATTGTTTGATCTGGGTGGAAAACTTATTGAACGAGAATGGAAAGGAGTTTTCGGTTTTAAAGAAGAGATAACCATTGTTAACGAAAAAGGAAAATAAGATAGAAATACTTGGTTAGCAGAGTACTTTTGCTTATTTAGCAGTCTCCTCTCTACTTGTCTTCTTGGGTAGAAGATGAGTATTTATATGATGAGTAAACAAGTAATCAACCCGAAGCGAAGGAGACATGAAGAATCTCAGTTTGTTCGCTTCAACTTCGTTACGCAATTAGCATTAGTTTACTATTAAGGTAAGAGATGCGACCGTGTGGTTTTGATTCGATCTAACGCAACACTAGGCGATGTTTGTTCAATGTCTCCACCTTTAATCATTTAAAAAACTTCAAGAAAAGATTGCACGAATGGGTATTGATCTGCATGACATCATACGTAGCCTAATTTCGCATCGAGATTTGCAGCTCAATCAAAGATTTGATCCGAAATCACACCTGTATGGTTGTTGCCGTTCAAGCTTGTTGCATTAATCACAAATTCACAATGCTATAGTGTTTAATTAGCCGTTAACTAGGATCTAATCCTCGTCACAAGAGTCGAAAATGATTAGTTTATTGACGCGCCAAGCATGCAACAAATAGTTTATGTTACTTGATCACCACGTACAAGTCTAGCCCAAGTTTTGCGCGAGGGGACCACACACATACACGCGGGGGCACAGCCAGAGTCGTCGTTCTTGTCCCACAGTGTGCATAACCTGAACTGATGTCCTGCCTGCACAATAATTGATAGCCTGTGGCTGTGAATCAGACAGGAAAGATATCTTAATGATATGCCAGCTGCGCGATCAGATAAATCGATGTTGAATAATTGCCACACCAACAATGTTCTGCTCTAATTCAATTAGGTCGCAGGTCGAGTTCACTCCAACCCTCGAGATCACCGTGTGCACGAATTGTTTTGAACTGGCCAAGGGGACAAACCCATTCGTGTGCTTTAAATAAATTTTAAATCAATTGATTACTTGGGTATATACATTATCAAAATGGTCGATGCTTGATTAAGCTTGTCTACGAGAACAAGAAACGCGATCTCCAAGATTGCACGGTGGGTTTCGCAATAAGATATATGAAGATGTTGACAAGTCAATTTTTACTAGCCTTTCAAGATTCCAATTGTCCATCATTCTGTAAGACTGTAACAGATCAAGGCGTGTGCACTTCAGAGATATTGCCGAATACTACCAATTAAGAAATCCGGGTCGATTTGCTATGCCTATGGGAAAAACAAGTTCCGAAATAAATTAACTACTGGATATCGATGTCAAACTACATGTTCAATACCGAACCGAAACCCATTTTCCAGTAGCAAGTACCGGGTCTGTGTATGATTAGTTTATCATTCTAAAATATAAGTAAGAGCAAGTTTATGGAGGAATTCTAAGTAATCCGAAGTATAAAAAAAGTGTGGATATATTACTACTTACTACTCATCCACATTTCTCCAAATCGATGACACTTAAGGTTATATTAATGATGAAACAGGCGTAATCTTTTCGATCCATCACCTGGTATCCCTGCCAAATCCCGATTGAAATGTCAGGTTATAAATCCCGATTGAAATGTCAGGCCAGTTTTAAAGAATGGACCAACCAAAAAATGCCACATAGTGATGTATCTATGTGGAGTAAAAAATCCGGGGGCTATATTTGGTGGACCAGATAGACTCCACACTGTGGATAGAATGTCTTCTGACATACTTTAAGCCAACGATCAACTTGACAGAAGTTCAAGTTTTTCCCCTGTTTTTTAAGAATGAGAGCACCAAGGATACAAGTCCAAATCAATAAAATTAACTAATTAACAACAGTTTATAAATTTTTGCATTTTGCATCCTATGCCACCACTAAATCATCAAAGCACAGATTTTAAAGAACACTTTGTAGTTAAACTTAATATAAACTCAGTAAAGACTTCGTATACATCGGAATAAAAATTTATTTGACTCGAGAAAAACCAATGGAAACACAAGATACGGCACCCTGTAACAAAGCATCCCGATAAAAGGTCAAATGAAGACGTACCTTAGTTTTTACATACCCCTATTTGAAGCACCACCCTAATTAAGTGTAATTACAAGTGTCATTTAAACATATTAACTAAACACCAATCCTTTCTGTCCTTTCTCAGTCTCTGATATTTATGATAACTCTGATTAGTTACTGCACTAATACTGAGACATTTGCCTACTCTCATGGCGATTTACTGCATTTGAGAACTGTGGTGACCGAAGGCTTCATTTTCATCCTTCTGGCAGCTGCTTAACGCTCTATGTTAGCCTCTTGATAACAATAATATCTGTACATGTGCAGCAGTGCAGCCTTCTTCATCTCCAAGCAGGATTAAACGGAGGAACCAATAGAATTTAGCGCTAGCTACTGCATATCTCCTGCCTTTGATTCAAAGGATATCACTTTTCGCTAATTATTAACTTGCCTCAGCCTCAAACCAACATCCCAGTCTTGCTCATGGTGCTGAATCAAACCAGCATCCTGCAGATTAGAATCTTCTAATGACCCTGAGATTATCTCAGATTCATTTCTTTTTGACATGCTCTTCTCTTCCCCAAAGTTATGAAGCCGACGACCAACCAAATAGCGGTCATCACGTATGGAATTATGGAGGTTGGTGAACCATACATGGAACCTTTTGGCGCAGAAGTACAGAATACTAACACTAAGAGACCCTATCCACGCAAACCTATAGACGGCTGAATTTACCATTAGTGGGTACCCCAGTGCAGGGAAGATCCCTCTGGCAAACACATAAGGAACACATAGTGCAGTTAGCAGCTTCATGATGATTGGCGTCACTATCTCTTGCAACACCCAAAGCCCGCGCAACCTGGTAAAACCATCTTCTCTCACCCTCTCAAATTTTACCCGCCAGCTCTCGTCCACCAGTGGCGCCATCTGATCCAGTGTAACCTGTTGCAATGTATAACGCGTTACATAGAAACATTAAGTAGGGTCAATGCTCAGCTGCACTAAGTGTATTATATACGCAAAGTTCATTTTCAATAATTTGCAAAATAGAAATTGATAAAGAACCTACCAGTCGAGTCCAAATCTTAAGAAAGATGAGCCCCAATGCCCAGTCCTGATACAACAGAAAAACTGGGCTTTCATCCACAGGCACTCTCATTGGCACTATGACCAAAAGCTCAAATAGCAGACCAATTAACACAGGAATAACAAGGATCTGGAATAAAATAAAGAAGATTAGAAGCCAGTTGTAAACAGGCTACTAAATGATGATCACACACGAAAAACCCATACCCATATTGATAGTAATACAGAACTCTTGATGACAATTCCACACCACTTCCAAATTTGGCCAAACAAAATTTGGGCTCTTCCTGCTTTAACATGCTCTGCAAAATACCTTGCTCCAGCTAAAACAGTCCAGATAGCATAGCTTCCAATAACAAAGGCATACAGATCTGAGGAAAGCAGTAAGCAGCTGACTAAGTATTTATACCAAGAAAAGCATACAGATGAACAAAGACTATTGTACACAAGTGTCTTACCATTGCACTTAATTCCATGAGTTATTGGGAGAAGCGGAATAGAATTGAAGAGTGCCCGTCCTAATGAAACTGGTACAACAATGACGGACGAATTCAAGAGCAGCAGGGTCATCCATGCGAGCACCAACAGCAGCACAATACGAAGGATGAAACTATACCTGCTACACGTTGTGAACAAGTGAACCCAAATAAGATGCCAACCAATGAGATACCTCATGATAAACCAATAAATCAGAGGTCAAATGGCTATGCATTGCCAAAATGGAAAACATATAAGCAAGATAACTTTGATACAAATCAATATATCCATCTCCTGTAATGTTTTTTTGAGGTTCAAATTCGCGAAAATGGTAAAACCCAGGTGGGCCATGATATATCTCATTGATCGCCAAAAATAATCTGTGAGTGTAAGGTCTATAGGCAAGACAATATCAAAATCGTTTGATAAGAAGACAATTCAAAATACTTACTCGCTATCAGTCTCGTCACCGTCATACTCTTCCACATTAGTGCCAGTGGTTTGGATGTTTATGTTCGGATTTTCAGCAACTAGCGCTGCTGGAGCCTGACCTTGCTGCTGAATTCCACCATGTTGTACATCACGTAATCTATCGTGCCTTTCCACATTCACATTGTCCTGGCCACCCATGACCTCAGTTCTGGGAAGTAAGAAATCAGTTAAGCCAAGAGCCCAGCCAACTGCAGTGAACCACTGACGGAGAAGGGCTTTAATTGTTGCCCGCAGTTTGAAATGCTTGATTGCAAATGGAATACAGATCTGGAACAGAAGCATGTCTGCAGGAATCTCGGTAGATGGATCAGACAAACTGCAAATAAGAAAAGGTCAAGAGGATTAATTCATCAAATCATATGATTATTTAAAAAAAGTGGAAAGTGTAAATATACAAGCTTGTCACACATCGACTTACGAAACATCCAGTGGGAAAACTGAAGGTGCCAATCTCATAGCCAGTTTGACTGGTAAAAATACCAGCAACACAATTAAACTCCCATAAACAGCGACAGATAATAGAACACGACGAGCGTGCTTATGCACAGGGTCGTCAATAAGATCACGAAATGGGTTGTAGTTTGGATCAGCTGGATCCCGAAGAAAATAAAGAACTCCATTGCGCAAAACCTATGCAAGCAAATGAAAGTAAACGATCAGCAGAGAAAGTCACACGAGAGTAGCAATTAAAAAATCAGAACATGTCAATGTCATTAGACAGGATTGCGTGACCGTACCCCTCGTAGAAGGCTCACGAACACACTGATTTGTAGCATGTATATAATTCCTACAATCCAATGTATCAAGGAGCTCGCCAAAGGAGAGAAAGAAAAAAATTCCGCCCTATGAGTCATAGTCTTCCCAAGCATCTTAACAGTACAAACGTCCAACCACCACCCGCACATCAAAGGAAAAACCCCAAGCTCAACTACCAGAAGAAATGCAACCTTGACCATGGTCATTAAGTGCCTCATAGCTGTCACGAACTGTCTAATAAGGGAGGGAATTGCATCTGCTATTGAAGTGATGCCATAAAATCTCCCCACAACCAGAGCCTCACCCTTAACATAGCGTATCAAAGCAACGATTCCAAGATAGAAAAAGACCATAGAAACAATAAACATGTAACCTGTAGCAAGAGTAGTGGCATCAGATAGCCGTGAGCTAGCATCTACTCGTAGTTTCCCAGCACTATTTGAAACTAGATCTAATCCAGTAGTAGTTGCGTTCAAGGTTTCGGCAACCACTTCCACAGCTTGAGAAAGCAGGCCATCTTTATGTGTTTCAGATGAAAAATTTGTAACAACAGATAATGCAGCTGTGGAGAACATCGAAAACATGGGACTTGCAGCTGTGGAGAAAAACCAAGAAATATAGTAGAAAATGATTCGGCCTATTGAAAAGGGGAGAAAGATTACTACACCGAGGAATATCATATTGCTTGCTAGAACCTGCACACAAACAGAGCACATTTTTAGGATCAATTTAGAAATTGCAGAGCAGAATATAGAGTAAACACGCATGAGGATGGTATTAAAAAATTCCAAAGCACAATTGAGCAGTTCCAGGTATCCTGCAACTGATAACATTTCTTTTGCTAGTGATAATGACTCATAACATGATGAGACAATGTGAGTAACAAGTTAACAGAGAAGAGGAATCAATATAGTATGTTTATCTATAAAAAGGTAATATCAACAAAACAATGAGACTCACAGTGAAAGCATTTTCAACCAAATGAAAAACGGGCCCTTGCATGCCAACAAGCTCGTCAAAAGGTACATCTTCTGCACCATCAGCATCATCCAGACCATCAAACATCTGTTCAACGTGTGCCTCGAGACGTGCTGCTTGCATTTCCAACCTAGCAGCGACATTCTCTGCATTTCGTCTGATCAATTGACCAGCACCAGCAATACCCTGCGCTCCCCCAGCATCATCACCAATTCCATCAACAGCAGGAATCCTATTAGCTGGTGCAGGAGGTCTTCTCACAGCACGGGCACCATTTGCATCCCCTTCATCTTCTCTCACAGCATCTGGTCCTCCTAGTTCTCGTAAATGTCTAAAATAATCCCTCAAGGAAGTGGCCCCTAGAAAAATGAAAACAATGCTAGCAGATAGCAGGAACCCATGAAAACAATCTGTGAGTATTGCCGTAGCAGAAATATGACTGAGAAACAGTCCCTGGGATTCACCAAAACTCCTCACAAAGGCCAAACGCCATATCCAGAATGTGATGAAGGGTATTATGAGGAGCCAGACAGACAGTACAAAAGAAAGTCGCATGAAGAACTGCACAATATGACATCCTTTCGTCGCAATTCCAACCACAAACTCCGCAAAAGGAAGCCTTGTCGGTGCATTTTCAGCATAAACAGGGGAGAAAGAAAATGGATGTTTGCAAACCTGCAAAGCATGTTAACAGCTTGAATGCACGTTTTAACAAGTAGTAACAAAACAAGGCATATGATAAAAACTCTACAAAACTAGCCACACTGAAGATTGACAAACACGATTAAAGGCATGGTTTGAAATGTCATTTTCAAGCGAAACACAACTTTGAAACTTGAAATTTTTGGAGAAATGTTTATCGACATAATATTTCTAGCTTTTAGTAATGCAGGGGTATGCCTCGAGGTCACCTTGCCAAAGGAAAATGCCTCGCCCCACCTTAACAATTTTCTTGAACCTTGATCAAGGGCACTAGTCTAACCACTCAAACCTGTCAATCCGTATACTGATAATAACAAGCCTCTATCTTGTTGTTTATGATGCATAAAGTGCATGTGTCTTTGGTTAATTCAGATAATTGGGGCATCTTAAAGTGTAAACTAAGAAATTACCTGGCAGCATATAAAGATTATTTACATGCATTTTGGATTAAAACCAGTGTATTACTTGTTTGTCTCCACCCACTCAACTCATTAAACCAGCATGGTTTTCTAACTTTATAATTCATCAATTAAAATTAGGGCATGGTATTATCAATTAGGAAATTTAGCTCTAAATTCACCCTCCTATAAACCCTAATTCAACAATTGATTCCAATAAACAAAAACCCTTAGATACAATAAATAAGCTACCACATCAAAAAAAGAAACGTGTAATTTTCTGTTAATAATTACCTCACACTGACGAGCATTGCTGTGATTAAGCCACTGAAGAAGACAATCTTGATGAACAAATTTAATACTTCCACTACAAGCACATGGATATCTTAGTGGATTTTCAGAATCACCTGGATTTCTACAAATCCTACAGACATCTTCATCTTCATCATCTTCATAATTATTATTAGAAGATGTAACTCCGTTATTATTGTTCACCCTAAAATCTTCTTGTAATTTCGAATCTATCTCCATAAAATACCAACTGGATAAAAAACAACGATTCCTCTATCTCTCTCCCCTCTTCTCTCTCTGGATGATTCGAAGGTTTGAGAAAAGGAAGAAGAAGATCTGGAAAGGTAACCAAAGAGAAAGGGGAGAACTATCGGAGGAACACCGAACGAAAGTATTTTGAGGGACTAGAATGTCTTTTAACGATTTGACGGTATTTGTCGGTGATGACGTGATGTAATTCCGAACCCTGGCTCGCTCTGATTTTGCTCCTTTTGGATACGGACGGGAAGACTTACTCTAGATGTGAATTGCCGATCAGTGGCCCCATGACTCATAAATGTCAAAGTCATGGCACAAAATTCCCGAATCTTCCCAACAATGCCCTCAATTTGCGTTTCCAACACGCATTTAATGGTCCAACTCCAATCTAGTCGGCGGCTTGGCTGCTAAGTATTATGGGCTTTTTTTTCTTTTTATCAAGCGATAGCTGGGCCTGGGCCCGGGCCCCCCACCCGAAACCCAGCCAGTCGGGCCGGCCTTATTACCGGACCCGACCCGCTACCCCATCTACTAACTACCAAATTCTTCTGGTGATACCGGGAGTCGAACTCCCGCCCTCCCCATAGGGAAGGGATAGGTTACCACTGTACTACATTGTGGAATTTTATGGGCTAGATTGAGCTGCTAGATTAACAGAAAAGTGTTGCAGTTCAAAAAAAGAGTGTTGTATATTTGTTAACACTAGTTCTCTCTTAGTATTTGCTCGCACTTGAACCAGCAGCGAGATAGTAGCGCTGAATCACCTTTTCGCTGAATGGTTCAGTGCCGGGAGATTTATTTTTTGGTCTGAAGGCTGAGATTAGTTTTTCTTTTTTTTTTCACATTCCGCAGGACAGCTGAGATTAGTTGCGCTGAACCAAACTGTGTTGGGCGTTGACATGGACTGCTAATCTAACTGCTAGATTAGCACTGTCATAGGACTTAGGAGGTTGTCCTAGCTGACGTGGACTGCTAATCTAGATGCTAGATTAGCACACCATAGGACTTAGCCTAAGTAAGATCGATGGAATGTGGTATGTAAGAGCGTCCACAATG
Organism: Papaver somniferum; assembly: GCF_003573695.1. Classification (NCBI taxonomy): domain Eukaryota; kingdom Viridiplantae; phylum Streptophyta; class Magnoliopsida; order Ranunculales; family Papaveraceae; genus Papaver; species Papaver somniferum. The sequence goes on along the minus strand of NC_039363.1, from coordinate 140,537,170 downwards.
GACAAGTAAAACATGGTGCACATACAGATATGCTAAAAAAAATCAATCGCAATGGAACGGATTATGTTGAGGGGTAAACACGAGTTTGGTCCTACACGTCCTAGTCACAACAATGACAACACTTTTTCCTATAATAAAATGGGAGAGAACTTGTTTTTCATTGAACCATGTCCTTCCTTATATAAACTTTTCCCAAAAGCTTTCTTTTCATGACACATGTCATAAAAGCTTCCTTATTTATAACTATTGTCATTCCTTCTAATGTAACTTTCAACTTCTCTATAAATCCTTTCCTTGTCCTTCCCATTTTATGGACATGTGGTTTCTCTTCTTTCATAAGGGGTGGCTCTACTTTCTTACCAATTAACCTCGGAGACTAGTATTTAATCTAAAGGGGGAAAGTGGCGCGTCTGTGATGTTTAATGACAAAATCGGGAATGACATCCTGCGCGGACAGAGTAGTCGAACCGTGAAGCGCCTCATGGGCACGAAAAGAACTGGCAAGTAAGCGCTCACCTGTTGGGCGTGGCGGGGGATTTTTCTTGCCTTTAGTTACCTTGGATATGCCCTTGACCGGTGGAGTCGGTTTCTTTTTCGGATCAATGAATTTTGCTTGTCCCCTTCCCTGACTTTGCCGGTAGCCGATCCTTCCTCACCTACTCGTTACGAGAATGATCTTTGCAATCTAGTAGATAAGTTCACACTTCCCTATCCTCGTCATTCAAAGCCTTAAAAGAAACTGCCTCATCATAAAGACGAGTTCCATGAACGGGCAGTCCCGTATGCGCGACCACATCTTCTAGGACGATGGTGGCCTCCCCACGCAAAGAAAAGAATATGAAAGGAGGCGCCCAACGACAACAAAGTTTTATTACATCACGTTTACTCTTAACCACTTCTCGATAATGAGATGAGTTTATAGCTTCCTCAATGCCCGCCGATCGGGGAGTGGCCGCGTAGTCAGGATTGAAAAGAATGTAAAATACTAGTGTGGCCACATGGGAGGTGTCACTACAGTTGAGCGAATTTCAACCGTATGAAGACTGTAATCAATGCGGTGAACGGCCATGCGCGGAACCTTCTTAAATGATAATAGGTTCAGACTTAACCAAATTTTATAGGATCACTATCAAGTAAATTGGAGTTAACGCTTGTGTGATTTACTTCAAATTATATAAACAAATATAATTGCGGAATAGAAATGTCATTCCTAGAATTAAACTCTTTATCTGGAAGTGCATAAAGGATATTCTCCCATTTAAAGAAAGATTGAATAGGAATTTTAGGCAAGAGGATATTAAGTGCAACCGATGAAAAACTATTGATGAAATTGGTCTTCATATGATCATGTATTGCCCATTTGCAAGGACAATCTGGTTCAATCCTGTAGGCTATAGGTGCAGTGAAGGACAATTTACTAGTATGAAAGATTGAAAATTAAGCTGGTTTACAGTTGATGAAACTATGATCACCAAAATGACTGCTATTACTTGGCGTCTTTGGAAGTGCAGATGTGATTCAGTCTTCAGTATTAAACTCAATTCCATACATCAACTACTCACAAATCATATTATTCAGTTCCTCAATAGCTCTGCTAGTGTTTCCAGGGACACTGGTAAATTAATCTCTTCTCTTATACTGCCTAAATAGCCTCCCCGTTGGATGACTTTGTTAAGATCAATTGTGACACTTTTTTTGTTCTGTTATTAAAAATGGTGGATATGATTTGATAATAAGAAACTGTGCAGGTATACACATAGCTTCACGATGCAAAACTTTCAGCAATGTTCTTGGCTCTGAATATCTGGAGTGTGTAGCAATTTTGAAGGCCATGGAGTGGGCTATATCTCTTAGATGGAAGAAGATAGTGTTGGAGACAGATTGTCATCCTTTAGTCTTAACGATTCAAGCAAAGAATCAGCTATACCTTGGGAGTTTAGAGGCATTGTTGAAGATATTCAAAATTTATTAGGTTATTTTGATAGCCGGGGTTGTAGATACACAAATAAGTTAGCAAACAAGTGTATGGATGAATTAGCCAAATATCCTGCATTTTTTTAAGTCTTTACTTTTTTGGAGTCTTTTATTTTGTAGACACTAAGATTTTTTCAATATAAATCGATCTCTTTAGTATCAAAAGAATAAAAATAAAAATAATTAATTTTTTTAGTACATTTTCATTCTCAAAACTTTAAATTTAAGGTGCTCATTTTTTTGGCTTGGGATGGGACAAAGACAATGTATATATATGTGTTTCCGAATTTGTGTTATCCTCCTCTGTAGCCATTTAACCTTTGTGAAGTTCAGTTTAATCCTTTCAGAAGTTGAGTTTAATCAATGTAGATAATTTTGTCTAAGACTGCCGAGATTTTGCGTGCACCCTCAATCTCGGTACATGGTCAAGATGCAATTTTAGTCTCGGCGAGGCGGTGGTATCAGAAGCAAACCAGCGATACACATTGGCACCGGTAGGCACAAAAATGGCCAGATATCTCGCATCTTCTACAGTGAAACGACCAAAACTTTCCGTATATGAGGGCGAGGCACCCACCACTGACTATTGAAGAAGAAAAAGTTAAATAGAGGAAACATCATGAGTCAAACTAATGATCACTCATAGGGCTATTTGGAGCATCTAAATTCACTTTCGACTTTAAACAAATCAAATAATAGAGTTTCTTTTTGTAAAGATAAAAAGTGTTTGTATTCTTTATTGGGACAAATATATCTCCAAAGCAAGTTTTGATAGAAGAAAATACTTTCTCAACCCACAAAGAGCCTCAGATTAAGATACATGCTGCTGTTTCCATTATACTTTTGGGAACGATTCTTGATAAAAACAGATACAGAGAACCCGTTCTAATAGTCTCAATCTTCGACTCACCATTTTTAAGTTAAAAAACATTGGGGTAAAAAATTCGTGATGGGGATAGAAACAAGATTAAACGTCTCCGTCCACACCAACTCACCTGCCCCATTGCCATTCCTAAAAACAAGACAACCTAATCCATGCCCCAACAGCCACTAGGCTACATGACAAAGAGTAATTATTAAAAGCATATACTAATACTGATACAAGACTAAAATTTCATCTTAATTAAGACTTAATACATGAGGAAATGATGTAAAAAACTATAAATAATTTGTGTGACCCAATGTTAATTATTCGAAACATGTAAATTTAGTAATGTATTTTGTTTTTTCTTCTTCTTCCATTATTATAGCAATATTGTTTGGTCCACCTAAACCCCATATGTATACAAAAATAAATTTCATTTGATGATTGATCAATGGCCATCAAACATCCTGGGATTTTATTATTATAGTGCTTTCTCCTTGTAATGTTTTAACTTTTGACATTTATTTTTAGTATAGGCAGTTGAATTCCTGTACTGGATTTAGTTGGTAACTTGGTTCCACTGCTAGTGTAAGCTGGTGAGAGCTGACTTAGGTTCTTCTTCTTCGGTTTTATCAACATCGGGTACCCATTTTGCCAAGAAACAAACTTTAATCACATCCGCCAAAAAGAAATTCACTGGCAGATCCTGACCGACACTTTTTTCTGTAACACTCTCTCTCTCTCTAACTTTCACGTCCCCATCAGTTACAGTTGCCTCTGCTCAGTTGTTTGCTGTAAGCCAGTTCTGGACTGCCACTTGCTGTTAGATTTTGTAGCAGGGGATTCCCCATACAGACGGCCACTCGTCTTGGATTAACTTCAGCTTATCAGAGACTAACACGAGCGTTTCTGGTTCAAAAGCTGTACACCACTTTTGTAATGAAAATCTTGGGTTCTGAAATTCACCGCGGCATCATGGGTGCACTTACAGTGAACCAATGCTAATTTTAATGAACCTGTTTTTGCCTTTTTTTGGAGAGGCTTATAAACTCCACACCAAAATTAATTCCCGTGAAATTTGGTAAGCTGCGACAGATTTATTTTAGTTGTGCTTCTTCGTCGTATCACTTTCTTGGTTTCATTCACCTAAAAAGCCTAGTTAGCTATATATTCCATCTTCATGGTTTTAAGACTTTCATCTTCCTCAGTCCCTACACCTCTGCGAAGGGGACTGACTTCACTTCTACACGATAGGACGTTTCTCCTTTCTCTCTTTCTCTTTCCCTTTCTTTTTCTTTTTCTTTGGTTTCTGCTTTTATGGTAATCTCTCTCCATCAACAGTCTATCAATCCAACTCTTTTTCTTCTCCTCTTCTAATTCCTGTGCATAAAACCCCTTGATACTATAATCTACCCCTATATATGTATGAACAATGAAAATGCAATCCCAACTAAAAGTCTGAATCCCATTATCTATGTCTTCATTTTACCTCACATTTGTTAGGTGGAGGTGATGATGATAATCATGCCAAGTTTCTTTCATCTCTAGCTAATTTCTCATTCTTCTTACCTTTTTTTCTTCACTCTCCACTCACTCTGCTTCGCTTATCTTGTCGGTGGTGGTCATGTCTTACTGTTTTGATGCTTCATAATTTCAGTAATTAATAAAATTGCTTAGCATTTTTAGGTGAGAATTCCTTTCTCCTCAAACTCTAAATAGAATTTTTCTATCAAGTTTTGACTTGGATGTTCTATGTAATGAGTTATTTAATTTTCTGTTCTGTTTTTGTACTAATGAGTTGAGAACTAATTTCAAACTTCAAATGCATGTGATTTTTTGACAAGAATTCTCCAAGAAATTGCTATAATTCTAAAAGTTTCATGAAATCTGTACTTGGGTTATCTGTATCTAAGAACTTTACCTCAAAAAGTAATTTGTTTTCTTCATAATTTTTTTTAGCAGTTTGTGAAATCATGGACCACAAACCATGGCCTTGGAGGAAGAAATCTTCAGAGAAAACTATATCTGTAGGCGATAAAGTTCCATCAGCAGAAGAGGTAAATGAGAATTTGAGATTCATTAAATTTCCGATCATCATTTTTTTTAAATCTTGTTTGGGTTATCAATGTTGTTTGTTTGTTTTGAATGCAGAAACTTATGAATGAAAATATAATTGAATTGGAGAAATCTGTGGAAATTTTGAACCAGAAACTATCTTCTGCCCTCGCCGAATGCAATATTAAAAGCCAACTTGCAGTAAAGAATGGGGAAGTCGCCAAAGAAGCCATTGCAGGTCATTTTTATTTTGCTCTCATTTGGTTCTCTGCTTTTAAGTAGCTACCAACATGTTTATATGTGTGCAAATCTTGTAGTTGCTTTGCATGTATGTCATTGCTTCCTACTTTGATGCTGTAATCAGTCGTTGAAACAATATATCTATTGCTGCCCAATGAATCTTGTCAATTCAATCCAAAGGTCATGTCTTTGGTAGTACGAGTCATCTAAATTCGTAGTGGTGTAATTATTCTTTTGAGTACTACAGCAAGTCTTGATCTTTCATTCCAATATACTGATCTTGCCCATAAATCAATTGTATTATCCAGGGTGGGAAAAGGAAAAAGCAGAATCGTCATCTCTCAAGCAACAACTGGATGAAGCCTTACAGCAGACGGTATTGAAAGATGAAAGAATAGCTCATTTGGATGCGGCTTTAAAGGAATGTATGCAGCAGTTACGATTTGTCAGGGAGGAGAAGGAGCAAAGAATTAATGATATTATTGTGAAGACAGGGAAAGAAAGTGAAAAGATGAAGATGATTTTAGAAGAGAAGATAGCAGAAGCTAATAAGAGCCTTGAAAATTTAATTGCTGAGTATAACAATCTAAGTAAGGTTCTTCATGAGAAGGAGATTCTGATCGAAGAGCTTAACGAACGCAACTTCCAAGCAGAAGCAGATTTTAATGCATTAATGTCTCGATTTAACTCCGCTGAAAAAACAAATGCTTCTCTGAAATATGAGGTTTGCATTATTGAGAAGGAACTTGAGATTCGAAACGAAGAGAGGGACTTCAATCGTCAAACAGCCGATGCGACTCAGAAGCTACACCTTGAAAGCGTAAAGAAGATTGCCAAGTTAGAGTCGGAGTGTCAAAGATTGCGTATCCTGGTTCGAAAACGATTGCCAGGACCTGCTGCTTTGGCGACAATGAAAACTGAAGTTGAAATGCTAGGAATAGGAAGAGAAGCAACTGATACAAGGAGAAAGTCGGTTCCTCCAATGAGGGGTTCGATGGTAAAGGACTTCAGGAAGGAGATTTCTTCGGGTAGTCTGAACAAGCAGACTAATTATTTGATTGAAAGATTATGTGCTGTGGAAGAAGAAAACAAAACTCTCAAGGAAACCTTATTGAAGAAAGACAGTGAACTCGAATCTTCAATGCTCATATGTGCACGGACAGCTTCCAATTTATCTCAGGCTGAGGCTCAGCTTGCAGAATTATCGAAAAGTCAGAAAATTATGGAGCTTGCAAGGAATTCTCCAGTATCCCCCTTAGCATCAATAGTCGAGGACAGGAGCAATGGAGATGCTGAATCATGGGCTAGTCCTGCACTAATTTCTGAACTGAATCAATTCAAGAATGATAAGTCACGGGGGTCTCAATCGAGCAAAAGTTTTGGAGGTTCAGACATAAGTCTTATGGATGACTTCGCCGAGATGGAAAAAATGGCAATAGTTTCTGTGGACAAGTCTTTAGGAAGTTCCCACATCTCCGATGAAAGCAACACACCTAGAGTAAACCAAGAAAAGGAAGTGAGGAAAGGAACTAGTAGGGAGCTATTTCCAGTGACCGACAGTCCCTCTGGGTTTACAGATAAAATGCATAAGGGCATCCTGAAATATCCTGGGTGGATCCAAGATATTTTGAGAATTGTCTTCGAGCAGAAACGTGTCACACAGAGAAACGTTGACGACATTCTTGCAGATATCCTAGCTGCTTCCAGCTGCATGAGTATCCAGGGTGAACATGAAGCAACTGATGTAAATAAGAATTTGAGCCTTTCAAGCGCATCAGAACAACCAAATATTAGCGGCTACATTGCATGGAAACCTCAAAATGCATCAGAAGCAGTGGATTCTGATCAAGCGTCTGCTGCAGATATCTCCCTGAAGGAAGTGTGCGAAGAGAAGATTCAATCAAGTCTAAGCAAATCACTTCGTAAACTGATCGAGCTTATTGAAGGGATTATTAGTCAACCATCTTCACTTGATTACAATGACCAAAACAACTTACCAAGAAATGATGGGAGTTCATTCCCATATGACAACGCAGCAACATCTACAGGCTACATGGTTCGTGTTTTCCAATGGAAAAATTCTGAACTCAGTTCTGTTCTGCGTAAGTTCTCTCATACTTGTAATGATCTCTTGAACGGTAAAAGTGATCTTGAACAATTTGCTACAGAGCTAACTTTAGCTTTTGACTGGGCAATGAACCATTGCTTCTCCCTTCAAGACGTTTCAAGTATGAGAGACACAATGAAAAAGAATTTTGATTGGGATGAGTCACAAAGCGAAAATGATAACCAGTCCCCACCTATTTTCTCATCTGCTATTTTGAAGGAGCGAACTTTAATACATCAGATGGAGGAAATGCAATCCAAATTGAAAGAAGAAAACAGAATGCTAAAGGAAGAGATAGCAGAGAAGGAGTTAGCAAAGAAAGATTTGGAGGGAAGGATTCAGTCAGCAACTAATAAGATAGAAGAATTGATGATTCAACTGCAAGATTCGGAGAAAAGCATTTCAAGCTTGCAATCTATAGTAGCAACATTAAGAGAGTCAAAGGGGATGGTTGAAGACCAGCTTGTAAGCCACAAGTTGCTTGAGGAGGATCTCAATACCCAACTCTCGGTGGCCACTGTCGAGTTAAGTGAAGCTCGCCAAAATATTTCATCTCTTGAAGCAGAATTGGAAGATAGAAGCACCTGTTGTCAAAAGCTAGAATCATCATGCCTCGAGTTACAACTGCAGCTAGCAAGGTACTGAAATGATATCAAATTTTTCCTTTATGTATAGGTACTTCTTTATCTGTTATAAAATCATCTCATACTTTTCACATATGCAATTCACAGTCTGACGAAGAAGGAATTGTCCCAGTATGAGGCACAGCGAAACAATAGGCAACTCAAAACTGTAAGATTCCCTTCTCTACTAATATGATTATTTGATGATAGTAATGAGTATAACAAGTTGTGAGAGATCTCTGTCACAGGACTGGGAAATTACAGCAGCTTCAGAAAAGTTGGCAGAGTGTCAAGCAACCATCTTCAATCTAGGTAAACAATTGAAGGCATTGGCTCCCCCTAAGGACACTACTCTCTTGGAGAATGCTACTTCTACCACCACTGCCGCCACCACCAACAACAAGACAACCATGACGAACAAGAATTTGAACAATCAACGCCCATCTCTTCTAAATCACATTTTAGCTGACGATGACACCGGAGTTGAAGATGATCCTAATTCCCCCATGATGAAAGAGATCATATGCACCACAGACTCTCGAAAACCACCCTCAGGTAGCCTCAAAGATTCCCACATTGATCCCAACAGTTCATCGAAGTCCATTAGAGGTTACCTTGGTTCAAACGAAACAAATTACAAGAGGTCTACTGAAATGTCTCTAGCTATTATTCCTAGTAAAAAACGCGGAAACAGCGGCAGTGGTGGTTTTCTGCGGAAACTTTTGTCGAGAAGGAAAACTGGTAGTCTGAAGATGTCCATCCCCACTGTTCTCTAATAACACAAACTACTGATTCAGTATACTGCAGAAAAGAGATTTCTGCACGTTGCTGGGCAATGCTATTACAATTAATTTTATAGATGTCAATTCCCACTGTTATCTGATCTCTAATAACACAAACTATTTAGGTAGTGTATCGCAAAAGGGAGAGACTTCTGTTTGTACTGGGTGATGCTGTTGAGCTGTTTAAATTTTATCGGTTCTATTCATATGGTGCTTTATTTGTATGTACTGGTGAGGTACACATATCTAATAGTGTATATGCTTGAGAACAGAAATGAAAAAGTTGACATAGTGTGAGTTCATACTTGTGCGATGGATTGCATTCATTTTAAAGTTTCAAAGATTGGTTACAGGATGTGTAATTAACCTTTTCATATGTATCCTCTAAAGGTATTACATTACTAAAGCCTAAAACAGCTCTTCTCATGTTACTGTATTATAGTTAAAAGGGTAAAAATATATTGAAAAATAAAATTTTAATATCAATGTCATGAAGATAAAGAAGACAAAATTCCGTCACATTTTTCTGGTGATTAACTTCTCGGATATAAAACAATCTAAAAGATTTTTGTGAAAGCTGATGATAAGATATTATGACTGTAAGCTATATATATTTCATCACTTCATCAGCAATTAAGTAATGCAAAACTCACTTCTCTTCACGCCTCAATCTCTGTGCAAAACAAATTTTGATATGTCATTAAGTCCAGCTTCCTCGTAGCATTCAGCAATTCGCTGCTCAAAGTCTGACCAGGTTCCATCTATGGAGGCTAAGTCCAATAAAAATGCAGCTTCATCCAAGGACACCTGCACAAAATCAAAATGAATTAGTGAGAAAAATACTGGAATCCAACGGTCTTCCTATCTCAATTCTCAATATCCACGCAATACATTTCAACTTTAAGGGATAAAATTCCACTGTGTCAGACCTGTGCTGGGGCCTTTCCCTTCTGGAGATCTTCTTGTTTTCCCTGTTCTGACACCTTCTCCTTTATGAACTCAATTTGTTCGTCTTCCCATTCTGCAATCTCAGCAACTTCCTGAACAGGAAGAACCCAAAACAATTAGACGCAGAGAACATGCACATAAAAATGGACCAACAGTAAAAAACTTCTGAAGGATCCAATACCTGGTATCTGCATCCCAACGTCCACCATGGTGATTTTAGTGCTCCTCTTGCAGCATCCTTTGCTTCTAATTTACGCCCAACCCTGCAAAGATTTATTGATAAGATTGGTGGTGATAAATGTTGTATCTGTCATCCACAAAGACTATGCAGAAGAGACTTATACGAACTTCAGCAAAACCTCTGCATTAAACACAAAAGGCCGTCCAAAACCAGGAAAATGCTCCTTGTTCGTATAAAACTCCCCGGTCACCATCGCTGAAACCTTCCAACAAAAAACTAAAGTGATTGAGGGAAGTACACCCCAAAAACGACAATATCCTTTCAAATCAAGAATTTCACTGAAGTCCTCACATGGTCGCCTTTCTCAAAATGTTGCATCACTTTACATTCTAAGATGTCCGGAAACATGCCAACCTGAGAAATACACAATTGGTCATGGGCATTCAGGTAGTAGCTTCCTGTGTTGCGCAATTTAGGTACCTCTTTTTTACCTTCTTCAAAAGGTAGACATCAAGATTTGGAAGCTTAGATTTAGAGAAGTCACCCCTCCTATAAAGCTTTCTACCAACCTCAGATGAAGCATCAAATAGCTCATTGCTACTGTCTGCAGGGTTGTTGGCATCTGCCTCAGCCAAAATTCTATGAATGTATTGATCGACCTGCATGTGAAGAACCAAAGAAAGACATCAATCTAGTTTGTAGACTCTGAATCCAAGAAATGCCTGAAGATTCTGTAAAATGCCACAGTAAAACAATACTGATTTGATGCAAAACAACATCTCTTTGGTTTATACTCACATTCTTGGCTAAAAGCCACACCCCGTACTGACGGACTTCCACAACTGGCATCTCCATCCTATGCCCAAAGCAGTAAGACGAGGATAAATGATGCAAACAAACTGAAACATACAAAAGTATTTGATTCTTACCCTGGTGGAGCTGTTGGCCATCTCAACAATGCAGTGATAGTGCCTGCGTAAGGGAAAACATATAAGTGTAACGATGATAAATTGATACTTCCCTTATAATATTGATGGTATGTGTATGATCTGAACCTGACTGGCTTTTTGATAGTGGAATAGCAAGAGGGATTAACCCTTTTCTTGCTCCAGGAGAGACAATGGTTTCACCTGATTAAAAAAAAAACTACCTCAAATTTTAATCAAGGGATCACTGACTAGTCAGAGACTCAATTGAGAGTGCTTCACTGAGGGCTATCCAAGCATCAGAAAAATTGATTAATTTGTTTATATACTCAAATCAACCTGCGGTAGGTATGGTAGACTACGCTAACTACACATTCAAATAGATGTGAACTCAAGTTGAAACAGCTAAGATTTACAACAACAAGTTGAAGTGTGCATTACATTTCTACCAATAACATAATCCCCACACTTCATGATCCCAAGAAGCTGTTCTTTACCTCAATTTCAAAACAATAGAAAAAACTCTCAACCGTTACTAATGTTAACCTAGACAGACCAAGTCAGATATTGAAATATCTCAGTTTGCAGTCATACAAGACAGCGTATATTTCAAAACAACGTGACAATGAATGGAGTGGTTCAGGATCATCACAAATTAGGTTAAGTTTCAATTTTACTATCAACAAGCAAGGAAACAAGTAGTACCTTTAGATTGAAGCATATTCAACAAAGAATTGAGATGTTCTGGTGGTCGCGTTGCAGCTACATCTTTAATGTATGATATGTGATCTGCATTTCATTCCATTTCCATTTAAACCAGTTTTATCCAGTACAAAACCTAATCAATTGAAATCAGATATATAAGAGAGATCAATACCAGAAGTTGCTGCTGAAGAGGAGCATCTGAAATTAGCAGCGGCATTGGTACTTTTACTGCGGCTGTGGCGGTGAAGAAACAACTTGGGGAATGCTGAAGTAGTAGTCGTGGTGGTTGAAGATGATGAAACTCTACTCGATAGAATTCCTCCAGGAACTTTCATTTCTTCTTGAATTCTTCAAAAGTTTGCCGAGAGTGAGAAAGAATTTCAGAATTGTATTTCTTTCAAACACTTTTAGTCACTAGAATTTTGTTTGTTATCCACTTATGAGGTTATTTACCATTTTGCCATCTATATCAAGTGGGCGTGACGCGATCAACTGGGCTTGGTGAACACTAGGACGGCCCGTGTGGGTCAAAATTTGCCTCATGTACCGTCCTACTCGCCGATGGCGGCGGTAAATAGAAACATCGCCCATCACCCTACCCGCCATTACAGTGGGTAGCTGCAGTCTCATGGTCATTCTCTCATTATAATGATATATAGTAGTTGCAGTCGTATTGTCTCTTCTCTCAGTCTAATTATACAGTAGTTGCAGTCATATGATCACTTCTCTCGGTTTAATCATACAGTAGTTGCAATTGTATGGTCACTTCTTTCAATTTCATTCGACAGTATTTGCAGTCGAATGATCACTTCTTTCAATATCTTTCTACAATATATGCGGTCGTATGGTCACTTTTCTCAATCTCATTCTAAAATATATGGATATGTTTTATAGTCAAAGCAATAAATGGATTATTCTGTATAAATAGACCACATATCGTTCAACCATGGACACATCATGAAATGACGACGGTACCAAGTAAACCACAATCTTTTCGATATCAACCTACAAATCATATACCTTGTGTGATTTTCTATGGACAAAGAATTCAAGACAATACAACAACAAGATAATCACTTAATGATAGTTACGGTACAAGACCGATTTAACTATATGATAAATATCAAGTGCTTGGATAACGTAAGTGTAATTTACTTTATTATAACTAAACAATTATAATGTGGAAGTAAAGTAAATGATATAGCAAGATTTTGTTAACGAGGAAACCGCAAATGCAGGAAAACCCCGGGACCTAGTCCAATTTTGAATACTCTCAGAATTAGGTCGCTATATGATGAAATTTTATACAGTGGTAAGAAAGTGGTTCGTTGAGACTTTTGAAGATTTTCGATTTAGACTTAATAAAACTAAAAATAAAGAAAAACTCAATTCAAAATTGATTTCAAGATTTAAAAATAACCAAGACACTAGATTCCACTATTACACATGAATGAATGATGGTAAATATTCCAAAACTTTAGTTATCTTTAAAGTCCTTTATTTCTTAATTCACAAATAATCAGACATATTCTCAAATATTAATTGTATTTCTAAGCATAGATCATCAATTGATTAAACAAAGTATAACCTATCAAATTGAATCACAAGTAATTAAGAAAATTATGCAAATAATTTAAAACTCCGCAAAAGCAGTGATTGAGTGAATTATAAATTTTAGAGAAAATAAAATAGTTACCAATTATTCATGTGTAAATAGCTTCCTCCATTGCCTTGGTTACGTGAGAATTAGCTCATCATAATGGAAACACACTCAAAATATGAATTCATTGCTCAAAACGTGTTAACAAATAACAAAAAGGAAGAAAAATGATTAAAACCGGTTTCAACGCTTATATTCGTTGCAAATTGTCTGTTACAAATAACGATATGAATAATGTGTTGTAAAATTTGCGACTGTCCTAAGCAGCACTTTGTTCTTCGTGTTCTTCACAGCAGCAGCAAAAGTGAACTCTCAGCAACTCGATCAATCTCGCTCTATATTACTCCCTAATTCTTTGTGTTCGACTCTAATCACCCTCAACAACTTATATAGCCTCCCAACACCGAAAATCCTCCTTAATAACTCCAAATATCCTCCTTTAATTCCGATTATTCTCTTTTGTCAGTCACGGAAATAATTTCCCTTTTTAGCTTCTTTACGCGTCTGTAGCTATCTAACACACTCCAACATGATTCTACACGCTTCAGAAAACATCAAACACCCCTCCGCCACAAGATAACTTCCCAGAACAATAAGAAATCCCAAGAATATTTCACGAGAATAAATACGACCATGTTTTCTTCATTTCTGATTTTCTAGCCCAACTGGATCAGATATAAAGCCCATATCATCCCTATCTCGCAGAAACAAGCCTTCACAATGAATTCAGCCCTTTAGTCTCCCTGAAACAACTCCAAAAATCGATTTTCAAAATCTGCCTATCGCCTGTGATATTTTCCTTGCCAAAACTGATTTTTTGAAATGAAGAAGAAGGGTGCCCCTTACCCTCGGCAGGGGTCCCTTTAACAGCTGTCCTGGGTGACCTTAGTTATTTCAATGGGTACCTCTAGTAAATTCAGGGGTGCCTTTAACATTTTTGGGGGGTTCCCTGAGTACTTTTTCTGGGGTGCTTTTGTATTTTGTCCGGGGTGCAAAACATCATTTTTTTCGAGCCAATTTTTCCACAAGAGTGTATTTCTCCGAAAATACGTACACATACATAAAACACCATAATACGTACAAAAATCGAGCACTAACGATACATATATTGAGGATAATTCAGACACAAAAATGTGTCTATCAAATACCCTCAAACTTATTATTTTCTAGTCCTCCAGCAAATCTAATCTAGAAAATAAAATCATAACTCACTGTCGCAGGTAACGCGATTGCACTTAGCGTGTGCAACAAGCCTTTGTGAAAAAGCAGGGGTCTAACAACCACACCCAATATTTCGCTTAGAAATCTGTATGGACTAACTCCAATATACTTTCAAGAGAATCAACTAGACATTCAGACTCAATCTTAAGAAAAATATATCAAAAAGTTATATCTCTATTTCTCAATTCAATCTGCAATCAAACAAATAGGAATTTGCGAGCCCGATTGAATATAAGAAATAACTTGGACGGTATCAAAAACCAATATCCAAGTGTCAATCGATTTAATCAACAACCCAAAGGTCGGATTCACAAACTGATTGAACTTACACACGATCTGTGATATTTCAATTATATACAAAATATAACACTGAAAAGAAATAACACAGACACCAGAAATTTTGTTAACGAGGAAACGACAAATGCACAAAAAAACCCCGGGACCTAGTCCAGATTTGAACACCACATTGTATTAAACAGCTACAGACACTAGCCTACTCCAAGTTAACTTCGGACTGGAATGTAGTTGAGCCCTAACCAATCTCGCACTGATTAAGGTATAGTCGCGTTCCTTACGCCTCTTGAACCACGCCGGATTCTGAGCACTTGATTCCCTTAGATGATCTCACCCACAACTAAGAGTTGCTACGACCCAAAGTCGAAGACTTGATAAACCAATCTTTGTCACACAGAAAAGTCTATTGAATAGATAAATCTGTCTCCAACAGAAATACCTAAGAATTTTGTTCCGTCTTTTGATAAATCAAGGTGAACATGAACCAATTGATATACCGAACTTATATTCCCGAAGAACAGCCTAGAAATATCAATCACCTCACAATAATCTTAATCGTATGGTAGCGAAACAAGATACCGCGGAATTACAAACGATGAGACGAATATGTTTGTGACTACTTTTTATCTTGCCTATCAGAGATTAAATCTCGAGAAAATCTTAGAGAAAATAGTACTCAACACGATAGAAAACAACAAGATCAGAACACGCAACTACAAAGAAAATATTTGGGTCTGGCTTCACAATCCCAATGAAGTCTTTAAGTCGTTAACCTACTGGGTTTTGGAAAAACCTAAGGTTAAAGGAGAATCAACTCTAGTCACAATTAGTATCACACAGGAGGTGTGGGGATAAGGTTTCCCAGTTGCTAGGTTTCTCCTTTATATAGTCTTCAAATTAGGGTTTGCGATCAATGTTACCTTGGTAACAAAGCACTCAATATTCACCGTTAGATGAAAACCTGATTAGACTCAAGCTAATATCTTTCAACCGTTAGATCGAACTAGCTTGTTACACACAAATGAAAAAGCGACTTCATTTATATATGAGTAACCGTACCTAAACGTGTACACCTTGTTGGCTCAAAAATAGTTAACCGAAGTTAGCCATATGAACACTTTCATATCAACCATATTCATCTTAACCATAACTAGTTCAAATGACTCAAATGAAACTAGTTCTAGAGTTGTTCAATTGTTTATATTCTCATAGAAGTACACAAGACACGATTGAAACAAAATCGATTTTGATTCACTTGAATCAACTCATGAACATAATAGCCACAGTTTGCAAAAGATTGCATTCCTTATTATATAAATGTATTAGTTCATGAACAGACCGATTTTAGAACATAACCTACTCAAGTATGCATACGGATATGTGATGTGATTGTGATAGTGGTAAATAAAATATCGTTCGCTCGGACTCGTTGAGGATCTGATTTAAAACTTAAAAAGAGAAAACACTAAAAACAAAAATGTATAAAAAAGATGTCACAAGATCAAGGGGTACTGGGACTCAGGATTCCACCAAACTCATAACATAAGGCTCAAATATTAATTTTTTTAACAATTATAGCTCAATAAATAAAGACATAGACTCTTATTTTTTCCAAGGCAGATTCTCAAAATATTAGTTGTATGTCTTAAGCATGGGACATCAAAACATCTAAGCAAGCATGACCCATCAAATGAGATGACATCAAATTAATCAAAATCATAATTCAATTTTAATTAGTGCAAAATTCATATAAGAATTAAATATAATTACCCAAGTATGATATTAGGATTGCTTCTTCATCCCAGTGTCGGGGTTTAGCTCCTCATGGTGAAAACACGCTCAAAATAATAACTCATGGCTGAATAGATGTTTTATTGAAGAAAAATAATATTACAGCGAATCTGTAATAGATATAATTGTTACAGAAATTGTTGCAAACTGAAGATAATTGTTACTAATGGACTATTACAGGAATCTAAAATTTATGACGCTGGGAAATACGACTGTCCTGTACAGCCTTATGTTCTTCACCTTCGTCTTCTTCCTGCTGCTGCAACTCCTCCTGCAACTTGATTCTTAGCTCTGTAGCGTACCCCCAAACTCTCCTCGGTCTCGACAATCCCCCTGTTTGACTCGAAACAACTTATATATACTCTCCATGCCGAATATAACTCCCCCAAATCGTTTATTTCTTCTCAAGAAAGTTTCGCGTACCTCATACCCTTTCTTCTCTTCCACGGATAATAATCCTTCGGGATTCTAAACATGCACTTCTCAGTTTTCTTTCACATGCCAACTTCCTTTTGATAGAGTCGAATCCTATAATGATCTTTCCTATTTTGAAACAAAATACAACAAACTCTCTTCCCTGTTTTGAAACAACTACCACATATAACGAAATTCTCTCCTTATTTTAGTTGCCAGACACGTACTCCTCCCTGTAAAGTCACAAAATATTGTTTCCAATCCATACTCGCAGGAAATATTCCAAAAATCATCACAGAATATTCCAACGAAACTCCGAGTATTTTTCTCCCATGTTTAGTGGTGATTCCCTGTAACTCCCTTGTTTTTCGATTTAAAACCCATTACCAATCCTGTGTTGTCCTAACAGGCTATTTCGAATCCAATCCAAAGACAAATCCCGATAAAATCTCACTCAAATGTTTCCCAGAATTTCACGTAAGTGCTGTGTAATTTTCCGCCAAAACATTCCTTTGAACCGTGAGAAGGAGGTGGATGTCCCTTATCCGGACTAGGGGTGTGAATAGCAGGAGGTTACCCCTTATCAACTAGGTGCCTCTTATCCATTTAGGGGTGCCTTTAGTAATATTCTCCCACGAGGAAAAGACGCTTTTCGAGCCAATTTCGCCGCAAAAATTTATTTCTCCAAAAACTCCTACAAAACCATAAAATAACAAAATAAGTACAAAATAGGTATTAACAATAGAGTAAATCGAGATGAAAATAAACACATAAATGCGTCTATCAAATACCCCCAACTTATTGAGCAAATCAAATCTACAAAATAAAATCCTAACTCACTGTCGCAGGTATCGCGATTACACTTAGAGGGTGCAACAAGCCTATAAACCCCTAGGTGGCCCTAGTGGCCAAGTTATAGTCTCGGGAGGGTTTACAAGAGGTGTACCCACAAAACCTTTACTCCATACCCTAGCTATCTACGCAGAACCTTGGAATAGCACTAAAGAACCTCCTTGGTTGGCATACTATCATTGACTACAGGAGGAAGTACCCTGATGCAAAATTCCAATTGTTGTATACGAGTTTGCACTCAAGCATACTAAAATTCATATATAAGTGACAGATCTCTACTCAGATAGTCGCACTATGGACATCAATATCCGGAGTCAAACTAATCACATGGATAGATCAGGAAGATTGATATAGAGAAAAACATAGATGGTTTTCGATGTTGACTAAGGTGAACGGTGTTTCCAATATCTGTCTGAAGGCCACTGTCAAGACGAACCTATCCTAATGGACTGAGATACTGGTCTGACTAATATCAACACAACTTGCATATACAAGGGAACCGGTGGTCGATAATCCTAACTCTGGATCAACTCAGCCGACATATACAAGGGAACCAGTGGTCGATTTTATTGAATTTATTCCGGCTGGTCTAATGGTCTGGTCTCTCTTTTTCTTTTCTTTTTTTCTTTTCCTTGTTTTTTTCATTATTTTTTTTTGTTTGTTGGTAAATCACTCACTTTATTTCACCATATCAGTGGTAACAACTCGATGCGTGTGCCCCACCAAATCACATAGAGAAACATATTTAAAATAAATAAAAAAAACAGAAGGTGAAAAAGACTCAACGAGATATGGTGAAACTATCATGTTATTTCTAACACTTGAGCTCTGTGCTTTTATGAATAGACTCTATTTAGATATTTCCATCCACTCAGATTGGTTTATCAACTCCTACAACCAAGATGCTTCCATCCACTTAGATTGTTTAGTGCCATCCTCAATAGACATAAATTTCTAGGCTACGGAGTTTAAAAATGCAACTAAAAAATTTCTCCCATACCCCCAAACTTAAATCTACATTGTCCTCAGTGTTCTAAAGATAAAATTAAAAGCATGAACGAAGAGAAACTGTTACCATTTGAAGCAAAAGAGTTAAGGAAAGATATTACCGTGTTGCATGAGCATGGGTTACCTCCCAAGAAGTGCTAAGTTTGACGTCTTCAGCCATACATAAGAAAGAATTAATCACCTCATATCATAAAGTAATATCCGGAACAACTGTGGTCATCTGCATCAAAAAGTGTTACCACATATAAAAGGAAACTGCAACAAACCAAGAAAGTGAATAAACATGGAACACCCTTGTCTAATTTCCTATTTAAGACAATTACATCTAGTTGTGGTTCAGGTTCAGGTTCAGATTCTATAAAAGGGTCTAAATAAAATATCTTCATGGGTTGCACTTCCTCATAAGTAAGATCTGAAAGCTCAAGTTCTAAGGTCTTGAAAAATTTAGAAGCACATAGTAATAACCTAAATAATTGAGGATCTTTAAAGTCAATCATATTTGACCCAAACAGTTGATCACAATGAGAGTGGTGGTCATTCTTAAGCAAATATGTCGATTTCATCTTGAAGTACTTAGGTTTAGTTTCAAAATTTAATATCTGACACATCTTATACGTTCCCACAATTGGTTGTAAAGTTTTTGGTTGGAAAACAAAGTCAATCTGGGTATCATAGCCTGGGTAAGCCACATCAACCAGAGCATGGGTTCTTAACAACTAAACTTCTTTATGAACATCACTATGTTCAAGAAAACGTGTATGAAGATAATCTTTAAAATGGTTGAGACACATATGTCAAGACCCAAGTGAGGGACCTTTCTAAGATTTAAAGCACACGGAGAATGATAATGGCCCCCAAACTTAGATTTTTCAGTGTCTCTTGATAGACTAGTCACAATCTCCCTAATTTCTAGGTCATCAGATTCCTGAAAATGGTCAATTGATTCTTCTAAGTTATAATTGGGAAGTGCATCGTCATTCATATTTGAACTTTCTACGAGTCTATCTTCTTTGTCTAAGACTAATGTTTCCAAATAGCTAGACTCTAAAATAATATTCTCAGAATAAACTCGTTCCTCAAAACTATCATCGACTTCGTAAAAAGGAAGTACTACATCGTCTAAAACGTGGGTATCTTTAATAAAATCCTCGTCCTTTTGAATAGGTGAATAATTATTAAAATTATTTGGATTTGAACTAGAAATAACATTATCATTATAACGCCCAATTGGAGTAACAAATTCCTGATCATTATGCCTATATATGTCTGATTCTTCATCAACACTATCCTCATCATAATCATCATTATAATAACATGAAAATGGTCGAACCTCATCTAAACAAGTAGCGTTACCAATTCTAACCTCGTCATCTTGATTATGTGAATATATATCTTCATTTTCAAGGGTACTATCGGAAACACTATATTGGAAATTAAGATTATTTCGAGCAGTTCTTTTCTGGGCCTCTAACAAAATTTTCTGAGTCGACTCACATGACTTTCTGATTTTATCTAGGAAAGAAGGTTCACACGTTGCATTGCTTTCGTCCATGACTAAGTTATTTATTTTTGCTAACTTACGTGTCGACTCAGCTAACTTACATGTTGACTCTAGTAAAGAGGAATTATAAGAATTTTGCTCGTATGACCGGTGGGTGTGTGGATAATAATTGGGCTCACCATGGTATGATCCATAACCTTCAAAAGGTTGATGTTCCCAACCACTATACACTATGGTCAAAGTAATTTCCATTTTGAAAATCAGTCGGATATTCATTGTATTGGCTATTGTAATACCAGTTCGACATTCTATTGTGCACGTGCAAATGCAAGGCTGACTAAAATGGGTAAGCTCAGGTTACCACATCAAAATATACCTACAATCAAAGACTGGTCAAAGGTACAAGACTGAGGTTTGTGGACTTTTAGCTGGTAACTCCCATAAGGACCAAGGCATGGGTTCAGCTTACTAATCCACGAGTTTTCCTGAACTCGGTAGTCTGATGATGCAATTGGTGTATGCACGTGTTTTTTTTTAATAAATAAAATAGTAAAAATAAACAAACAATATATACAAGTCGAAAAATAAGTAAAGAAAAGAAAACCTAATAAAAATAAATATAAAATATTGGATTTTCTATACTTTATTAGGCAAGTCCAACTTTCCACTTTTAGCTTCAAGCAAAACCTGCACACCAAAAACAAAAATACCCAAAGTAAAATATAATAAAATAAATAATCCTAAAAAATAAAATCTAAGACCTAGTGTTTATGGGTAAAATCTGTTTCTGCCGGTTTTGGTAAATTTGGGTGTGTGGATGAGAAACGAATCTAAACCTTAAATAAATGCACTGCACGGGAGTACTTTAGATTCGAGAGATCAATCTGTACAATCTGGGCCTAAACAAGTATTGGACGTTCCAGTCTTGCTTCGGTCACAAAGTGAAGGAAAAGGGTTGGTCTTAGGGAGGGAAGCAAGAAGGTGTTGACTTCAGAATGGTTAATCCTGAAGGTGTGGCTGTTTTATGACTTGTATCAGAATATGGAACTGACTTGCGGAATGTAAGCTATCAGTTCTTTGGTATTTTCTGGATAATGTGTTGTTGTTAACCAAACTGTTGCTGTTTGGTCTAAATAGGTAAAACTTATTTATACAAGTCATATTGAGCGCACTCTGATCTCGTAGAAAGTGAGAATGATTGAGTGATGGAGAAGTGGGGTAATGTGTAAATGCCAAAAACCACGTCCCACTATAAAGGAAATGGGTTAGTTTACACCCACTACTTCTTGACGCCACTAACTTCCCTGATTTATGACACTTTCTTATAATGGACGTGTTGCACGCCGCACGTTGTAAACCTCCAGACTAATATCTTGATGAGCATCCCCCAGTTTTTGGAATGTTTGATGTCTCGAGTGTTTTCGTGGAAAACGTGCAACATAGTGTTATGTGTGGCAAGTAAAATTCAGGAGACTTGCTGCAGGAGAATAACATGTGATGCTATTAGGCTTGTCTTGGCTAGTCGCCTAAGACTTGCCACATGCCTGTCAATTCTGTGGCGAATTTGGATGGCTGAGATTGTGACTCATGAGAGAGAGTGGCCATTGATTATGGCCACATTCTGTTGGCGCCTGATAATAGCACAGTGGCGCCATTGGCACATGCCAATGGCATAGTGGCATATTTAGCACGTGCCAGTGGCACAATGTCATGGTTGTCATAGTTAGCACATGCCAGCGGCAGGGTGGTGCAAGTAGCCTCTGGCATAGCCATGGCCGCTAGATTTTGGCACATTGGTATTAGACCCAAATATGGCTTGGCAACATTAATTCCAGTTGCCACATAAATCCCATTGCTCTGGGTAGCATTACTTGGCTATGTTGGCGCAACAACTTTACCTAAATTAGGGTTTAGGATGCCGAAACCCTAATTAGTGCGTGTGGCATGTGGTCGCGACACGTTTTTTGTGCAAATGGTGCCATAGCCACGCCAAAGGAACTATAGCAAGGCCATAATGCGAGAACGACCATAAAATAAAGGGTTGTTACGAGTGGCCATGGTATGGCGCCATTCCTAGGGTTTCCTAGGTCCCGCATGGCTCGTGGCATGTTGTTGGGCCCGAAGTGGCGTAATTTAGGCCACGACTGGAAATTATGGTTTCGACTAACGCGGTCGTGTTTTTGATTAGGATACCCCAATTGAAAGTCCTTTGGCGACGAACAGAAGGTGTGTTAGCATGTAGAAGCGTTATTTATGGAACGTTGGCACGTTCGGCATGCTGCTGCGGCAAAGTGGCACGTTTGGCATTTTTGACATGCACGTTTAGTACATTGACGCGGCATGCCATTAGCATGCGGAGCGGGATGACACATTTGGCATGTACGTTTGGCATGTTGGCGCGGTTTTGGAAATCCAATTTGGCGTTGTGACCATCTGGCGCAATTTTGCTTCTTTTAATACTGTGGCAGGTTTAGAGCGACCTGATTGGTCGATAAAAAGAGGGTCCGGCCAAGCATGGGCGTGGCCACACTTCCAGTGCGCGTAGTGGATTTAAAACGACCTGATTGGTCGATGGGAAACAGGGCCGGCAAGTATGGGCCCAGCCACAACTCATGTGCGTGTGGCGGGTTTAAAGCGACCTGATTGGTCGACGGGAAACAGGGGCCGGTTGGGCAACATGGGGTTTGGCCACTTGCAAGTGGCGCCGGCTGGCCTATGGCATGTCCATACCTCCCATTGTTGCTGCTCCTATTTTGTGGCTCCTTTTATTCCTTGTTTTCTGATTTTGGGTAGGATTTTGCACCTACTAATACATGGCGGATTAATTGCCTAGTTCGACTTAGCTTAATTTCGACCGGCGGGGTCTAATATACTACGCATGGCGAAAAACCCTAATATTTGCAAATTAGTCAGGATAATATCTGAATCTTGTGAATTATCACAAAATTGATTGAATTCCATGTGCTGACACGTAGTTCTTTAAGTTTATTGCCAGAGAGCAGTATGCTTCCCGATTGAGTACTTTTATGCAAGGACCTTAACCTTGATACTTGGAAATTCGTTCTACTCTCCTGCGAGTGAACACAAATTGTCATTCCATGTCAATATTAAGGGTTCAGCTAGGGAACATAGCATAGGAAAAATACTCGGCAGGCTCCGGCATTAGTGAGTAATGCATCTAGGAGATTACATACTCATTAGGCTCTATACTAGTGAACAATTCATCTAGGAGCTTGAGTTTCAATATAATATGAAGAGAGACATAGGCACTCACCAGGTTTTGATATATTCTCCAAATTCCCTGCGGAATATATGCATATCAATGTCTACTACATCTGATGCCGGGACAGGTAGATAAACTTTTACAGTTTTCGCCCTATACTAAAAACCACCATCAACATTAAGTCCCCTGCTTAGCACGTAAAAGTAGCATTTTTGCGGGGTAAGCATGAGATGGTGACAAACAAGGATAACAAATCGAAAGGGCAGGACATGAATAGGTTACTAGGAAAAAAATCCGACTGACCTTTGGAAAGAGGTTGAACAGTCTGTGATCTTTGTGTCAACGCTCCTCTGGCTTGGCCACGGAGTACTGGTGTCACAGAGTGTTGGCGCCGTGGAGCATTGAAGGTTGAGCGGCTGGCTTGGCTACATAGTATTGAAGTTTGAGCGGCTGGTGTTCCTCGTGTTGGCGCGCTGCTGGTTCGGTCATGGAGGTTGGTGCCATGGAGCGTTGGCGCTACGGACCCAGCTGCCTTCTTCCGTGCATGGTCCAAAAGGAAAAATCTTCCTCTACTCGAATTCCAAAAGCGCTATGCATATAAAAGGGCGTGCTAACTTCCTCCCCTTTCATTATTCGCTCGTATGCTTCTTGCGTTCGTTTGCAGCAGCTCGATCATAGGCGTTCCAATCGTCTTCGTATTTTTAGACCCGAGTTTAATATCCATGAGTAGTTGATCAAACTTGGAAATTTAGATCGGTGTGAATGACTTTCTTTGTTAGCGGCGGTAAAGCGAGCATCAAAGGCAACAAAGTAATCTCCAATAGTTATAATCAGCAGCAAGGCGATCCAGGAGAACTCAAGTTAGGTTCTCTTTTCTATTTTGCGCATGTAGCCACCCAACAGTACCATCGATCTTCTCCAGAATGTGTAATAAGGTTCTGACTCCAGAAGAATGAGCATCTAACCTCTTTAGTAGATTTCAAAATTTACCAAACTCCATTGCACTCCTAGGATGGATGGATGATAAACATGCTCGGCAATGATTATGTCAGGGCTAATATTGGAGAGTGTAGCTGCGTTATTGATCCGTCCTTGACTTTAAGTTATTTGGTGTCTGGACTGCTGAGGGGTGTCTGAAAGGCTTATTCTTCCCTTTCTGATTGCGGTGATGATATGTTGTGGATGCTTGTATGGTCGAAATCTTCCGGAACCGCTGGGTGAAGTAGACGAGCTGAGAGGCGTTGCGTTGCCGACGTGATGTTATCAAGTCTCCAAGGACTTCATTCCAAGCGACATCCTTCGAACCATCTTTTGAGTCTTGGACTATTGTATTGAATGGGATGCGATGAGCAGTCCCCAGTTACACTTTCGTCTGATAATAGATCTGATGGTATGGGAGGATATGTGAATACCTCTGCGGCGTGCTTTTGGAGTCTTTGATGCACGTGTACGGCTTCATGTTGAGAAATTCTTCTATTGCATTTGCTGGTAAGGTGGTTGAAGAATTAATGAAGGCGGCAATCTTTTGGATTCGTCATTTGTTGATCAGTGGGCGGGAGTCACACTTGATAGCTCTGCATTGTATCCAACTTATGGCAGCCCATGCACCCCTTCCATAGGAAATTGGAAATCTAGAAGCACCGAATTTGGCTTTGTCGGCGATGTGCGGCTTCATGCAGGCCTTGGGTAGGCGGTGCTGAGTTCTGATTAGGTGATGTGGCAAACATGGTGTAGTTGGTATGTGTGGATTACTGAGGCGTGACTTTCCTCTTTGATTCTTTACTAGCAACAACGCTTATGAATGGCCGAGCAAATACCGCTTGTTGGTCAGGTGCCTTTCAGACAAGGAGGTGGTGATATCCTTGCGCTACATCTTTGAAGAGTGGTTACCTTGTCACGGTTATGACTTCTTGTGTGACCATGTCACGGTTATGACTTCCTGTGTGACCGTCTCTTCTGAGTTGAAGAGGTCCTTGACAATGAAGGGATCTTGTGTTGAGCCTCAGTCCCCAAGGGTGGTTTACGTGGCTCTATCTTGTATGGTCGGTGGGTTGACCATGATAAAGGTACCACCATATTGCATCCATACTGGTGACTCTATTACTTCCTCTATGAGAAACTAAAATATGCAGAAGTTCGGATTACCTATGTTCGTAGTGGTTGTTACTATGGTGAAGATCTGGCTGGTATCAACAAATGAGCAGCAACGGTTCTTGGCAGCATATGTGATTAGAAGAGACTACATTGTCGTGGGAACAAAATAGGTTGGCTTGGCTGGATGCGATCACGATCTTTGACAGGGAGGAGTGTGGCGGCTACGGCACGATCCTTGGCGGGAAGGAGTGGAGGCTACAGCACGGTCCTTGGCAGGAAGGAGTGGAGGTTACGGGCACGAACCTCGGCAG
The DNA here is from genome assembly GCF_003573695.1 of Papaver somniferum. Lineage (NCBI taxonomy): Eukaryota > Viridiplantae > Streptophyta > Magnoliopsida > Ranunculales > Papaveraceae > Papaver > Papaver somniferum. The sequence goes on along the minus strand of NC_039363.1, from coordinate 140,511,395 downwards.
GAAGGGGTCGTTGAAGCGGCTTCGGCTTCTGGAGAGAACGTTGAAGCGGAGCATCTCCTGGAGTGAAACATTGAAGTGGATTTTGGAGAGAACATTGAAGCGAATCCTGGAGCGAAACGTTGAAGCGGAGCGGCTCCTGGAGAGAAATGTTGAAGCGGCTTCTGGAGAGAACGTTGAAGCAGCTCCTGGAGCGAACTCTAGTGAGGGAGCCATTAACCCTTGACTTCGAAAGACGAGTTGACACGATATGGTAGATGGGAAAACGGTGCACAGATAGTGCTGGTCGACAAGTCGTGTTTTCCCCTCTTGAGAAAGAATACGCCACTTCTGTTTGATTTTCCGTTGCAATTCCCAGAGTTTTGATGGTTACAATGTTGAAGTCGGAGGCTGCGTCAATCAGTGCGCTTTCAAACTCGACAACTTTCAGGTGAATAGTGGTTAAGAGTCCCCAGTTACATTTACCAGCCGCACCTTCCAAGAGAGACTGGGATTTTGGGGTAGCTTCTCCAATTGAAGACAATCGCCTGCCCGACGCAACACGATTGAGGGATGAAAATACATGCTCTATTATAGATTACACGGTTTTGTGAACAGAGTCTCCATAAAGTGTTAATGCACAACTCCAACAATTGATGTTCAGTCACATTTGGATCATGACAATCTAACGCCCGAATTCTGAATCTCTTGACATAATCATTCAGATGTTCGTTGCTTCACTTCCTTTGAGTTGTGGCCATGTCTGTCTGAGTTTTGGCAAGAACTTCCCGTCTCTCCATTAAATTGACAATGATAATGGGAGGTTGGTTTCCTCTATCTCCTCCAGTATCTCATCCCGACGAAGAAGTGGTAGCATCCATGGTGATGATTGGAGGCATCATGCTCAAAGGAATATTAGGAGTAGTGGCGGCTCTGGCTCTGGTAATAGGAGGTGTCACGCCAGAGGGGATGCTTCCGGTGTTTCTGGTGTTGGTGCTAGAGGTTGTAACACCATGGGATGTGTTGACTGCGCTTGCAGACGGTACATTGGTGTTGGTCATTCCTTTCTGCTCTCGTTGGATACGTCCACATACTCTGTCTTCATCATCGTTGGCGGGGGAACATACCTCAGATGAAGATTCAAAAATTTTTGTGCTATCTCTGAAATTGGTGGCGTTCTCCGAGCGAATGTTTGTTGGATCTTGATACAACCGGTTTTCCATACTCTTTAAGAGACAAAACATATCATTTTGCGGCTTGACAATATCAACTTGATTTGCGACAACATCTTCTAATATTTTTTCCATACCTTCCATGGTGATTGGATTTCGAGCATCAGCGGCTTTGGAAGTGTTTGCATTGGTGATAGAAGTGAATTCTGGTTAATGATTGAATTTATACCTAAGATCCACCATCTTAAGTTTGGGAAGATTGGAATGAAAATTGAGAAATTGGCTTCGCAACCGAGAGATTAATCTCCCACTGTGGTCGCCAATTTTTTATGGGTAAAAACTGTTTCTGTCGGTTTTGGTAAATTTGGGTGTGTGGATGAGAAACGAATCTAAACCTTAAATAAATGCACTGCACGGGAGTACTTTAGATTCGAGAGATCAATCTGTACAATCCTAGCCTAAACTAAGAAATGCTCGTTCCAGTCTTGCTTCGGTCACAAAGTGAAGGAGAAGGGTTGGTCTTAGGGAGGGAAGCGAAGAAGCTGTTGAGATCAAAATGGTTAATCCTGAAGGTGTAGCTGTTTTATGACTTGTATAGAGTATGGAACTGGCTTGCGGAATGTAAGCTATCAGTTCTTTGGTATTTTCTGGATACTGTGTTGTTGTTAACCAAAATGTTGTCGTTTGGTCGAAATAAGTAAAACCTATTTATACAAGTCATATTGAGCGCACTCTGATCTCGTAGAAAGTGGTAATGATTGAGTGATGGAGAAGTTGGGTAATGTGTAAATGCCAGAAACCACGTTCCACTATGAAGGAAACGGGTTAGTTTACACCCACTACTTCTTGCCGCCACTAACTGCCCTACTTTATGACACTTTCTTATAATGGACGTGTTGCACGCCGCACGCTGTAAACCTCCAGACCAATACCCTAATGAGCATCCCCCAGTTTGTAACATGTTTGATGTCTCGAGTGTTTTCGTGGAAAACGTGTAGCAGAGTGTTATGTGTGGAAAGTCAAAGTTAGAAGACTTTTCGCAGGAGAATAACATGTGACGCTATTAGGCTTGTCTTGGATGGTCCCCTAAGACTTTCCACAGGCCTATCAATTATGTAGCGAATTTGGACGGCTGAGATTGTGACTCATGAGAGAGGGTGGCCATTGATTATGGCCACATTCTGTTGGCGCCTGATAATAGCACAGTGGCGCGGCACATGCCAATGGCCTAGTGGCATATTTAGCGCGTGTTAGTGGCACAATGGCATAGTTGGCATAGTTAGCGCATGCCAGCGGCACAGTGGTGCAAGTAGCGTCTGGCGTAGCCATGGCCGCTAGATTTTGGCACATTGCTGTTAGATCCAAATATGGCTTGGCAACATTAATTCCAGTTGCCACATCAATCCCAATGCTCTGGGTAGCATTACTTGGCTTGGTTGGCGCAGAAACTTTACCTAAATTAGGGTTTGGGATGCCGAAACCCTAATTAGTGTGTGTGGCATGTGGCCGCGACACGTTTTTTGTGCAAACGGTGCCATAGCCACGCCAAAGTAACTATAGCAAAGCCATAATGCGAGAACGGACATCAGAGCAAGGGTTGCTACGAGTGGCCATGGTATGACGCCATTCCTAGGGTTTCCTAGGTCCCGCATGGCTCGTGGCATGTTGTGGGGCCCGAAGTTGCGTAATTTAGGCCACGACTGGAAATTAGGGTTTCGACTAACGCCACTAAAGAAAGGTCATGTTTCTAATTAAGTATCATTTGAAAGTCCATTGCCACGAACAGAAGATGGGTTAGCACGTAAGCGCGCTATTTATGGCAAGTTGGCACGTTCAGCATGCTGCTGCGGCAAAGTGGCACGTTTGGCATGTTTGACATGCACGTTGAGTACATTGACGCTGCATGGCATGTTTGGCATGCCATTAGCATGCAGAGAGGGATGGCACATTTGGCATGTACGTTTGGCATGTCACTGGCATGTTGGCGTGGTTTTGGAAAGCCAATTTGGCGTTGTGACCATCTGGCGCAATTTTGCCTCTTTTAATACCGTGGCAGGTTTAGAGCGACCTAATTGGTCGATAAAAAGAGGGGTCATCCAAGCGTGGGCGTGGCCACACTTCCAATGCGCGTAGCGGATTTAAAGCGACCTGATTGGTCGATGGGAAATAGGGCCGACAAGTATGGGTCCAACCATAACTCATGTGCGTGTGGCGGGTTTAAAACGACCTGATTGGTCGACGGGAAACAAGGGTCGGTGGGGCAACATGGGGTGTGGTCACTTGCAAGTGGCGCCGGCTGGCCTATGGCATGGCCACACCTCCCTTTGTTGCTTCTCCTATTACGCGGCTCCTTTTATTCCTTGTTTTTCCAGAGAGCAGTATGCTTTCAGATTGAGTAATTTTACGCAAGGACCTTAACCTTGATACTTGGAAATCCGTGCTACTCTGCTGCGAGTGAACACAAATTGTCATCCCATATCAATATTAAGGGTTCAGCTAGGGAACATAGCATAGGAAAAATACTCGGTAGGCTCCGACATTAGTAAGTAATGCAACTAGGAGCTTATATACTCATTAGGCTCTATACTAGTGTTGATGGTGGATTTTGGTTCAGGGCTAAAATTGAAAAAGTTTATCTACCTGACCCGACATCGTAAGTAATAGACCTTGATATGTCCATATTCCGCAAGGAATTTGAAGAATATATCAAAATCTGATGAGTGCCTATGTCGCTCTTCATATTGTATTGAAACTCAAGCTCCTAGATGAATTGTTCACTAGTATAGAGCCTAACGAGTATTTAAGATCCTAGTTGCATTATTCACTAATGAAATGGAGCCATTTAAAAGTGTTGAGTGCCTAAGCCTCTTCGCTCATATATGTATTGAGAATTTCAATATACTCATGTGTATAAAATTTACTCGGAATGGTGCATGTAGCAACAATCTCAAATATTCTATAAATTTTATCTTGCACCAACATTATTCACTAGTGCATGGCCTGCCTAGTATTTTCCTATGCTATGTTCCCCAGCGCACTCTCAATATTGGCATGACATGACGATTAAATGTTCGCTCGCAACAGAGTAGCATGAATCTCCCGAAGTGTCTGTATTGAGACCTGCATGAAAACACTCGCATAGGCTACACCACCCTCTGACAAAGAGATCAGCGCGTTCGCACACCTTTTAATTAAAATTTGCGTGATTGAACGCGCTTAAATTCCTTAAGGAAAATCTAGACTGTCCATGTCAGTCTCAGAAACGATCACGACCACACAAGTTGGCCGCATAATTTAACCAGCCTATCCAAACCCTGGCAGGAATAGGCGATCACCGTGATGACCACTGGCGGTCCAAATAATGCCCCAACTGGTCTAACACCACACATAATTCCCCAGCGCCGTCAAACGCCAACCTAAAGAGGGGTGGTCGCGCTGTTCTGGGAGAGGCTCGAACGAGCAAGACTGTTCAGGAAAATCTTAAAGCCATCGCGACCGTGCAACTTCGCCAGCCTGGTTGGACGGATTAGATCATCCCATGAATGATCAGAGAAGCGCTAACGCACATATTGGCGGGCCCACTTCTCCTTCACCCGATCGGTTTTCTCACGGCGAGTCCATGGAGCAATGAAACGATTGTTCAAACCATGGCAGGCGTGATGGTTCTAAGGATCTCGGAATTCCACTAGTGTCTTAAATCGATCACAACCATCCAACTTAGCCAGCCTATTTGGATGGCTTAGATCGCATTTAGGACCGTCATGAAGGTGCACATGCGTTCACCGTCAGACCAACATGGGACCCACGTGATCGATCTCTCCGAAGTAGGATCATGGCGTTCCAAACCGCTTGGCCAAATTCACGTGTGCGTGACTGATTCAAAATCCTAATTAGGTTTTGCGGAAATGCACATCTGTCGTAGTTCGATCATGACCATCCATCTTCGCCAGCCTAAACAGAGGGTGTAGATATAGACTCAAGAGGTCCCAAGGATGTCAACGTGATCACCGTGGACCCACCTTTGCGTGTGATCGGCCGGCATATGCAGACTAGAGTTCGGCGCCTCGAAACGCACGCCCAAAGGTGGCATGCCACACGGATTTTAAACCTTTGCGGCAATGTATTTCTGTCGCAAATCGATCACGACTACTCATCTTTGCCGGTCAAATTAAGTGGCCTAGATCGAATCTTTGTGGGACCGAGAGGTGTAGACATGCACGCGGGCAGGCCGTCTCCACGCATGCCTGCTCAGTCCCTCCAAAATTAGTGCCCATGCTTGGGTTCGATCAAGCCAAAGATGGATGCTTAGCACTGCCCATCTCAAAGATGCTGAATTTAGAAAGATGCAAGCACACTATCATCAGGATTCTAAGGTGTCCAAAGACGAGGATAAATTCAAGAGAGCATAAGTATTGTCAAAGACCAGCGATATTCCTGGATGTATATGAAACGCAACGCAGATGTAAAGACGACCTCATGAACCCAGCGTGACAACATTTATCAAATCGAAGGCTCGGTGGATATTCATGGGCAGGGGACTGTCTCTCTCTTTTCTGTTCCATGAGGCAACATCAAGGAAGCTATCGGCTCCATCATTAGCTTCTCCCTATAACAATGATACAAACTCTACCACTATATGAAGACTGCCAACTTCGTTCCAGTAGCTATCATGCCTCTCCCTGCCAGTCTTTTCTGATCACAGCCGCTTCCAAGAACCGTTGTTGCTCGTTTGTTGATACCATCCCGAGCTTCACTATAGCAACAACTGCTACGGACAGAGGTAATCTGAACTTCTGCATATTTTATTTTCCCATGGAGAAGTAATAGAGTCATGGAGGCGAGATGGCGATATCTTTATGGTAAAACCACCGACCATACAAGATAGAACCATATAAAACACGCTTGGGGACTGAGGCTCAGCATGAAATTCCTTCGCCGTCAGTCAAGAACTTCTTCAACACAAGAGATATGGTCAATCAAGAAGCATGTAATTCACAAGGGGAAATCAAACTGAAGAACAAGATGCTTCAACACTCTCTCCAGAAGAAGACGCTTCAACGCTCTTTCCAACAGAAGCTGCTTCAACGCTCTCTCATGAAGAAGCCGCTTCAACGCTCTCCAGAAGAAGGCGTTTCATCTCTCTCTCCAGAAGAAGGCGTTTCAGCACTTCAACGCTCTCTCCGAGGCCCGCTTCGATGCTCGCTCCAGAAACTGCTTTAACGCTCTCACCAGGAGCAAGCTCGACCTTCTCTTCAGAAGATGCTTCAACGCTCTCCGGAAGCCGCTTCAACATCCTCTTGAGCCGCTTCACCACGCTTTCCGGAAGCTACATCAACGTTCTTTTTGGGATCTGCTTCAACATCTTTTTCAGAAATTGCTTCAGTAGCCTTGTAAGGATATTACTCATGATAGATCTCGTCCTCATCAGAGTCGATGATTACGACATCGTCATGAATAGTTTGAGAATCCAACCAACCATATGCCTAATCTACCTGGGGCCAACCGACATCATGCTAAGGGAACGCTCATCGGGACGCCTCTTGAACGTGACATGCTCCAAGGACAGGACGACCCATCTCTCCTGGTAACATCTAACTTTGTCTCATAAGTTTTATTTTTATTTGTCACCATCTAATGCCTACCCCACAATAGTGCAACCATTGTGTGCTAGGCAGGGGACTTAATGTTGATGGTGGATTTTAGTTCAGAGCTAAAATTATAAAAGTCTATCTACCTGACCCGACATCGGAAGTAATAGACCTTGATATGTCCACATTCCGCAAGGAATTTGAATAATATATCAAAATATGATGAGTGCCTATGCCGCTCTTCATATTGTATTGAAACTCAAGCTCCTAGATGAATTGTTCACTAGTATAGAGCCTAACGAGTATTTAAGATCCTAGTTGCATTATTCACTAATGAAATGGAGCCATTTAAAAGTGTTGAGTGCCTAAGCCTCTTCGCTCATATATGTATTGATAATTTCAATATATTTATGTGTATAAAATTTACTCAGAATGGTGCATGTAGCAATAATCCCAAATATTCTATAAATTTTATCTTGCACCAGCATTAGTCACTAATGCATGGCCTGCCTAGTATTTTCCTATGCTATGTTCCACAGCGAACTCTCAATATTGGCATGCCATGACGATTAAATGTTCGCTCGCAACAGAGTAGCATGAATCTCCCGAAGTGTCAGTATTGAGACCTGCATGAAAACACTCACATAGGCTACACCACCCTCTGACAAAGAGATCAGCGCGTTTGCACACCTTTTAATTAAAAGTTGTGCGATTGAACGCACTTAAATTCCTAAAAGGAAATCTAGACTGTCCATGTCAGTCTCAGAAACGATCACGGGCACACAAGTTGGCCGCATGATTTAACCAGCCTAGCCAAACCCTGGCAGGAATAGGCGATCACCATGATGACCACTGGCCGGGCCAATAATACCCCAACTGGTCGAACACCACACAAAATTCCCCAGCGCCGTCAAACGCAACCTAAAGAAGGGTGGCTGCGCTGTTTTGGGAGAGGCTCGAACGAGTAAGACTGTTCACGACAGTCTTAAATCCATCACGACAGTCCAACTTCGCCATCCTGGTTGGACGGATTAAATCATCCCATGAATGATCGGGGAAGCGCTAACGCACACGTTGGCGGGCCCACTTCTCCTTCACCCGATCTGTTTTCTCGCGGCGAGGCCATGGAGCAATGAAATATTGCTCAAACCATGGCAGGCGTGATGCTTCTAAGGATCGCGGAATTCTACTAGTGTCTCAAATCGATCACAATCATCCAACTTAGCCAGCCTATTTGGATAACTTAGATCACATTTAGGACCGTCATGAAGGTGCACATGCGTTCACCGTCAGCCCAACATGGGCCCCACATGATCGATCTCTCCGAAGGAGGATCACGGCGTTCCAAACCTCTTAGCCAAAGTCACGTGTGCGTGACTGATTCAAAACCCTAATTAGGGTTTGCGGCAATGCACATCTGTCGTAGTTCGATCATGACCATCCATCTTCGGCAGCCTAAACGGAGGGTGTAGATATAGACTCAAGAGGTCCCAAGGATGTCAACGTGATCACCGTGGGACCAACTTTGAGTGTGATTGGCGGCCTATGCAGACTAGGGCTCGGCGCCTCGAAACCACGCCCAAAGGTGGCATGCCACACGACTTTTAAACCTTTGCGGAAATGTATTTCTGTCGCAAATCGATCACGACCACTCATCTTTGTCGGTCAAATTGTGTGTCCTAGATTGAATATTTGTGGGACCGAGAGGTATAGGCATGCACGCCGGCGGGCCGTCTCCACGCATGCATGGTCGGTCCCTCCAAAATTAGTGCCCATGCTTGGATTCGATCAAGCCAAAGAGGGATGCTTGCGCACCTCTAAGAACCCTAAAATCCATCAACGACAGCAAATATGTGTCGTAAATCATCTCGTCCGTTCAACTTTGCCAGCTTGGTCGGACGGCTTGGATTAAAAATTAGACAATTAATGAAGTGCCTCAATGATTACCGTCCGCCACTCTGCCACAAGGAGTGATCGACCAGATGATGGCCCGCCCGAGCGGCCTCCAAACGATCACTCGAAGATGGTTGGGCGTGTTTCCATTTAAAGACGCTTAATCCACGACTTACTCGATCAAGATTTAAAACAAAGATGTTTCATACATATCGATTGTTTTGAGCTGCTTGCTTAAAAGCGATGCATTACATGCATCGAGCATACACGATATTTCATAAATATCAATTCCATAAATAACTTAGTTATTTAACCTAATGATAAACATGTAAATGTTACATTTTATACCCATATTTATATTAGTTAGGACTCGATATTTTGGCTAACGATACTATTTTGGTGCTTTTATAGAAAGTACAAGAAAGTCCGATCATTCTAAGAGAAACCGGCTAAATGAGAAAATAAATGGCGTTTTCAACTACAACAATCAAAGCTACTTCTGGAGCACCACCTTGCCAAGTCCAGTAATGGCTAAGAAGACTAAATGGGTCTAGGGGATATTAATTGGAGTTGTTGTCTCAATAGAGATGCAGCCAACTTAAGAAGGTTCGAGATGGAGAAGGCTGAACTTGTTCCGAGTGGTGTTGTAGCTGGTGAATTATTTACGGAGTGAAGGAAGCAGCAAGGTCCGAGAGTTAGCTGAAATTGATTCACGAGGGCCGGCAACAGGCGGATAGAAACTAAGATGATGTTGTTGTTGTGATGGCCGTTCTTGAAGAACTGAGTATATGCAGGTTGCAGAATTTGGGGGTTCTTCTCATGAAATGAAATTGGGAAATGCTGCGATTTTGTGTGTGTTCTAGGGAACTTAGGTTCTCGTTGGTATTGAACTGCAGGTGCAGCTATCTATACTGAGAACTGAGAACCAGAAGAAGAAACGAACACTGACATCGAAAACTACCCTTCCCCGTTTGGCTTTTGAGGGACACAAGTTCTATAGACGGAAGCTAGATAAACAACACATGGGTACTCTAGAAACAGAATATCTCGGACACCCAGTGTTCGAGAAATTAGCTGAGAGAAGAGCAAGGAATTAATTGGCGTGCTATGGCTTGAATTTGTTTGGAGTTAGGCTTCATATCGGACCGAAATCGGGTTTGTTTTGCTGGTGGAGCTAATGAGAATTGGAGGTGTATTTTCTGTGTCGTTTGAGTACAACGACAACATTGAACTGAGTACGGGTTATGGCAGAAACTGGTAATGGTTGTAGATGCAGATTGAGATTGAATCGGTGGTGATGGCTAGCGGCACAGAATGGAGATTGATACAGCTCTTGATGTGGATGAAACTGTGGCTGAACACGGATGCAAGATGGGTTATTATCAATCGAGAATGGAGATAATGCAGGGACGGTTTGAAACAGAGAATGGAGACATTGCCACAACGTTTACTACTACAGCAAGGCAGTTATTGGTGTTGTAGATGGCTTAAATGTTGCGACCAGTGTTTTTAATGAAGTTACGGAGATGAAATGATGGTACAAGATGCCCTGAACTGCAGTCGAGGAGGAGATGTTGCTGTCGTCGAGGAAGATGTTGTGGTCGAGACTTAGCCGAACAAAATGGAGATGGAGTTGCACTTCCGAGATCAGAAGCATCGGGTCTTGAAACTGAGAGTAGAGGTCTTTGACTTGGTATGAAGTTGCACGGACAGATGAAGGAGCTGAACTGTAGAAGTCAAGGACAGTAGAAGTGAGCTGATTGCAGCCAGTGGTTAGGCAATGGACGGACAGAAATTGGAAGCTGTGGCTGGACTTTAGGGCCTGAATTTGGAGTGCGGTGTGGGCTGGGCCTTGGCAGAGACTTACTAGGTCTGATTTCGCAGCAACACCTAATGCATAAATTAACATAGAAGAACACAGTAAGGAGGAGGCCCGTATTGGAGTTCTGTTTTGGGAGAGAGGAGGCCGGCGGCCAGAGAGGTGGAACTTGGAGCCGTCGTGGAGGTTCGCGCATAACAAAGGGAAGAGCAGACGACATTTCTTTTGGTTTAATCTCTCTATCTTTTCTTGATTATTTTTATGGGTTGTGAGAAATCTATTTTGATGTATTGCTAGATTTCTTCGTAACTAGGGCTTATTATTGAAACCATTTTGGGTATTAGGCAATTCTAAATTGAATGATTTTGCAATAGACCCGTATGATTTGAATTGATTAATTTTTGAATAATGTTTATTGATTGATCGAAAACATAAGTGGTTGCTTCACCGGTTTTAAAAAACCTTTGTGAACCTTTATTTAGTTTCGTACAACTTTCTCGCTGATGCAATTTGATGGTTCATGCTTGGATTTAGTCTTTTGATGTGCCATGCTTAGGGTATACCATTGATATTTGCGACTCTAATATCTATAATAGGTGAATGAACAATAAACACTTATTCATAATTATGTTTCATTTCAGTATTTGAAGGAAATAGTGGTGGATATCAATAAAACCCTGGTTACCAACTCTCCCATTGAATTTCTTTTATTAGTTTAGTTTAATTTTATTTTTTCGTTTTACATTTCTCATTCTAAAAATCCAAAAAAACATCATTTCTGGTTAGTTCATTAGAGATATTGATTTCGGTATTTCCATCGCTCCCTGTGGGAACGACCCGTACTTGCCTTTGTCTACTAGTTGGACACCATGCGATTGCGGTTATTACAAATAGGGTTCTCCAGAATCCTATCACCTAATAGCACCGTATGTTATTTCCTGCGGCGGGTCCCACGACCTGACCCACTCACTCGAGACATCAAACATGTCACAAACTGGGGGATACTCACTGGGGTATTGGTACGGCGGTTTTACAGCGTGCGGCGTGCAACGCGCCCATTACGGGAACGTGTCAGGAAAGGTGGACGGTCAATAATGACGAGAGAAGTGGGCAAAGGCGTGACCGTGTGACGATCACCTACACGACCCCACTACTCCATCACTCAACTTCCTCCACTTCCTACGAGATGAAGGTTGCGCTCAAAATGACTTGTATAAATAGGTTCTCCAACCTATTTCATAAAACACAGAAAACCAAGTGTTGTTAACTACATATCTAGAAAACACACAGAACTGATAGCTTACATTATGCAAGCCAGTTCAACATTCTGATACAAGTCATAAACAACCAACACCTTTACAATCTCAACACCTTCTTCCCTTCCCTCCCTAAGATCTACCCCATCTCATTCACTTTGTGACCGAAGCAAGTCTGGAACGGCCAATTCTTGGTTTAGGCCAGAATTGTACAGATTGATCTCTCGAATCTAAACTACTCCCGTGCAGTGCATTTGTTTAGGGTTTAGATTCGTTTCCCATCCACACACACCCAAATTTACCAAAACTAGCAGAAACAGTTTTCACCCTCAAACAACTAGTGAAAAATTCATCTAGGAGCTAGAGTTTCAATACAATATGAAGAGAAACATAGGCACTCATCAGATTTTGATATATTCTCCAAATTCCCTGCGGAATATAGACATATCAATGTCTACTACATCTGATATCGGGTCAGGTAGATAGACTTTTACAGTTTTCACCCTATACTAAAAACCACCATCAACACATAACCTAAAAACAATTCCGCGTTGGCGGCGCCAAAATTGATGTGATTGTGATAGTGGTAAATAAAGTATTATTGGCTTGGACTCGTTGAGAGTTTGATTAATGACTTATAAAGAGAAAACACTCAAAAAAAAATTGTATACAAAAGATGTTACGAGATCAAGAGGTACTGGGACTCAGGATTCCACCAAACTCATAACGTAATTAAGGTTCAAATATTAATTCTTTTAACAATTATAGCTCAATAAATAAAGACATGGATTCTTATTTTTTCCAAGGTAGATTCTCAAAATATTAGTTGTAAGTTCTAAGCATGGGACATCAAAACATCTAAGCAAGGATGACCCATCAAATGAGATGACAACTAATTAATCAAAATCATAATTCAATTTTAACTAGTGCAAAAGTCATAAAAGAATTAAATACAATTACCCACATATGATATTGGGATTCCTCCTTCATCCTAATGTTGGGGTTTAGCTTCTCATGGTGAAAAAACGCTCAAAATAATATTGCAGTGAATCTTTAACAGATATAATTGTTACAGAAATTGTTGCAAACTGAAGATAATTGTTACTAACGGACTGTTACAGGAATCTGAAATTTAAGATGCTAAGAAATACGACTGTTTCGTACAACCTTATTTTCTTCAGCTTCGTCTTCTTACTGCTGCTGCTGCAAATCTTCCTGCAGCTTGATTCTAAGATATGCAGCGTACCCCAAACTCTCATCGGTCTTGACAATCCCCCTCTTTGGCTCGAAACAACTTATATATACTCTACAGGCCGAATATAACTCCCCCAAATCATTTATTTCTTCTCAAGAAAGTTTTGCGTACCTCATACCCTTTCTTCTCTTCCACGGATAATAATCCTTCGGGATTCTAAACATGCACTTCTCAGTTTCCTTTCACATGCCAACTTCCTTTTGATAGAGTCGAATCCTATAATGATCTTTCCTATTTTGAAACAAAATACCGTAGACAAACTCTCTTCCCTGTTTTGAAACAACTACCACATATAACGAGATTCACTCCTTATTTTAGTTCTAAGACACGTACTCCTCCCTGTAGAGTCACAAAAGATTGTTTCCAATCCATACTCGCACGAAATCTTCCAGAAATCATCACAGAATATTCCAAAGAAATTCCGAGTATTTTTCTCCCCTGTTTAGTCGTGATTCTGTGTAACTCCCTTGTTTTTCGCTTCAAAACCCATTACCACTCCGGTGTTTTCCTAACAGGATAATTCGAACCTAATCCAGCAAGAAATCCCGATAAAATCTCGCTCAAATATTTCCTAGAATTTCACGTAAGTGTTGTGTATTTTTTCCCACCAAAACATTCCTTTGAACCTTGAAGAAGGAGGGGGATGTCTCTTATCCGGACTAGGGGTGTGAATAGAAGGTGGTTACCTCTTATCAACTTGGTGCCCCTTATCCATTTGAGGGGTGCCTTTATTAATTTTCTCCCACGAGCGTAAAAACCACTTTTGGAGGCAATTTCGCCGTAAAAGCTTATTTCTCCAAAAACACCTACAAAACCATAAAATAACAAAATAAGTACAAAAATGGGTATTACCAATAGAGTAAATAGAGATGAAAATAGACACATAAATGCGTCTATCGGTACGCATACCTAAGTGGCCGGACTAAGTTTGGATTCGCCAGTATGCGAACGGGTACGCATACCACCAAACTCAGTTAAATCCCGGAACTTGAAACTCACGCCAGTACGCATACTGGTATGCATACAAAGTTCCCGGACTTTTGTTAACCAACTAGTACGCATACAGGTATGCATACTATGGTTCCCGGACTTGGAATAACTTGCAACAGTTAGCATACAAGTACGCATACTGTTATATATCTAATCATGGTTATTTGTTCTAAACTCCCATTTCAATCATTGAAACATTCTTAGAATACGACAATTGTTGTCTCACACAAACTATTAGCTTCAAAGCAATTTTCAAGTGATCGAATGATCAATACGAAACATTCTGAGTCTACATCAAATGACTGTCTCACATAAATCATGTAAGATGTTACAAGGAGATTTTCACATGATCATCTTTTGACTTTCGTCAAGAATATAATATGAACTTGGTTAAAGCGAAAGCTTACCAACACATATTTCGAGAAATATTTAAGCGAGTTAAACTCAGCTCGAAATATCAAATGTGTATAATCGAAGTCTATATAGCTATACGAATTTTGTCTCAAATAGGAGATAAAGTAGTTAGACTTTTGAGTGATAGATGAGTTCAAGTCTCCATATATCTTTTTTTTATGAATTTCCACAAGCTCCCCTTAGTAGTTATTCGTCTTCGATCGATGAACGTCGCAAAGTCTAAATCTCAACTACACTTTCTATCCTTATCCGAGACTTAGCAATAAGTAGACTAGACATCAAGACTTATAGTTTTGGCAATTAAACTTGATAAACAAGCTTGAGATAGCAATGCTTGCGAGTTCGACCGAGCAGTGCTCTAACAATCTTCCCCTTTGTCAATTTTAGTGACAAAAATATCAATACATATGGATTACAAAATAGATAAACTTTGTAGCTTCTCATCCAAATGCTTGATTTACTTGGTTCTTCAACATTACTCGAAATATTCGTCACTTCCAACTACTCCAGTGATTCTGAACGTGTTCAGCTCAGCATCATAGTTGTTGAAGATCCGTAGCTATAACAATGGGAAAACAGTAGCTCTCAATCATTGTTATACAGTTTCATAGTATTATTACACAACATCAAAGTGCAATTGTATCACAACTTTGACAAGAATACTATGGTGATATGTATCACTCCTCCTTAGTCAATACTTCATCTCACAATGAAAACCACTCGCCCTTACATAATGATCCATAAAACATATGTATTTATAGTATGAACTACACATTAATTTCCCCCCTTTTTGTCAATAAAAATTGGCAAAGGTACGAAAACTGGTGGGATCATAATGAAATTATCATAGAGATACTTCATGACTAAAAGAGAACATATCAACTTTGTTTCGATGATTTCACATAGTCGAAACTTAGTGTATTCATCAAGGAGTTTATAAAGATACAATAAAACTCCTACAATATCAAACAACTGCACTCCCCACAAAGATTTTACAATTAAGCACAAGTTCAATTAAGAACTCTCCCCTATAAAATGTCATTCCCGAAAGAACAACAAGAGCGACCTTACTTTTACAAGAAAATAAGAATTTCTTTGAACATTAACAAATTACATAAAACAAGATCCGTATCCAGAAATCTCAATTAAATTAACCACAAGAGAACCCTTAATTAATTTAATCGGAAATGCTCAACATAAGAGAACTTACGGATCCGCACAATACTTTCACATAGAAGTGGATCAGGGAAAGACCAATACTTTGGAATATTCAAAGTATGTGGAGACTTGAACTCATCTATCACTCAAAAGTCTATCTACTATATCTCCTATTTGAGGCAAAAGTCGTATAGCTATATAGACTTCGATTATACACATTTGATATTATGAGCTCAGTTTAACTCGCTTTCATATTTCTCGAAATATGTGTTGTTAAGCTTTCGCTTTAACCAAGTTCATCTTATATTCTTGACGAAAGTAATAGATGATCATGTGAAAATCGCCTTGTAACATCTTACATGATTTATGTGAGATAGTCATTTGATGTAGACTCGGAATGTTTCGTATTGATCATTCAATCACTTGAAAATTGCTTTGAAGTTAATAGTTTGTGTGACACAGCTATTATCGTCTTCTAAGAATGTTCAATGATTGAAATGGGAGTTTAGAACAAATAACCATGATTAGATACAGCACAGTATGCGTACTTGTATGCTAACTGTTGCAAGTTATTCCAAGTCCGGGAACCATAATATGCATACCCATAGCGTACTTGTTGGTTATCAAAAGTCCGGGAACTTTGTATGCATACCGGTATGCGTACTGGCATGAGTTTCAAGTTCTGGGATTTAACTGAGTTTGGTGGTATGCGTACTCGTTCGCAAACTGGCGAACCCAAACTTCGTCCGGCCACTTAGGTATGCGTACCCGTATGCATACTTGAGTAGGTTATGTTCTAAAATCGGTTTGTTCATGAACTAATATATTTATATAATAAGGAATGCAATCTTTTGCAAACCGTAGCTATAAGGTTCATGAATTGGTTCAAGTGAATCAAAATCGATTTTGCTTCAATTGTGTCTTGTATACTTCTATGATAATATAAACAATCGAACAACTCTAGAACTAGTTTCATTTGAGTCATTTGAACTAGTTATGGTTAAGATGAATAAGGTTGAAATGAGAGTAATCATATGGCTAACCTCGGTTAACTATTTGTGAACCAACATGCTGTACACGTTTAGGTACGGTTACATAAACCTGAATGAGGGTACATTTCATTTGTGTGTAACAAGCTAAGTTCGATCTAACGGTTGAAAGATATTAGCTTGGTTGAATCAGGTTTTTCAACTAACGATGAATATTGAATGCTTTGTTACCAAGGTAACTTGGATTGCAAACCCTGATTTGAAAACTATGTAAAGGAGAACTCTAGCAACTGGGAAACCTAATTCCCACACCTCTTGTGTGTTACTAGTTGCATAACAAGAGTCGAATCTACTTTAACCTTAGGTTTTTATGGAGACCATGTAGGTTAACGACTTCAAAGACTTCATTGGGATTGTGAAGCCAGACCCAACTATTTTCTTTGTAGTTGCGTGTTCTGATCTTGCCCAATTTTTTCGTATTAAGTGCAATTGAAATAATTGACTCGAGATTAATTTCTCCGATAGGCAAGATAAAAGTATTCACAAATATCTTCGTTTTATCGTTTGTGATTCCACAATATATTGTTTCGCTAGTCGATTAATATTATTGTGAGGTGATTGATAATACTAGGTTGTTCTTCGGGAATATAAGTCTGGTTTATCAATTGGTTCATGTTCACCTTAATTTATCAAAAGACAGAACAAAAACTCTTGGGTATTTCTGTGAGAAACAGATTTATTCAATCTATAGACTTTTTTGTGTGAGACAGATTTGTTTATCAAGTCTTCGACTTTGGGTCGTAACAACTCTTGGTTGTGGGTGAGATCAACTAAGGGAATCAAGTGCGTAGTATCATGCTGGGATAAGAGACGTAAGGAGCGCAACTGTACCTTGAATCAGTGTGAGATTGATTAGGATTCAACTACAGTATATTCCGAAGTTAATTAGTAGTAGGATAAAGTCTGTAGCGGCTTAATACAGTGTGGTGTTCAATCTGTACTAGGTCCCGGGGTTTTTCTTCATTTGCGGTTTCCTCGTTAACAAAATTCTGGTGTCTGTGTTATTTTTTTTTCCGCATTATATTTTGTTATATAATTGAAATATCACAGGTTATGCGTTAAGATCAATCAATTAGAATATCAACCTTGGTTGTTGATTTACATTGATTGACAGTTGAACATTGGTCTTTGGTACCGTTCAAGTAACTCCTCTTATATTCAATCGGGCTCGCAGATTTTTATTTGTTGATTGCGGATTGTATTAAGAGTTAGAGATATTAAGCTCTTTGATATATTTTACTATAGATTGAGTCTAACTGTCTAGTTGATTCTCTAGAAAGTGTATTGGAGTAAGTCCTCTCGGATTGCCAAACGAATTGTTGGGTGTGGTTGTGAGACCCCCAAATTTTTAATTGGTATTGGAGCAGGCAAATACATTAAAGACCTCATAAGTCTGTGTTTATAGCAATCTGAGGATGGACGGTATTGTCTCTGATAAACGCATTGCCAGAAATAAAAGCTTTGTTTCTATAAAGTCTATTAAAGAGAAAGATTTGTCAATCTCAAATATTGAAGAACCTTGTGTTCCATGGAAACAGACGTGCATTGACAAGTGTTTGTTTGACTACCTTACTGACGAGTCTGACTCTGAAGTTGGAAGGAATGCAGCCAAAGAGAGTGCAAAAACTTGCTAGAATCCAGGTTGATAGTGTCAATCGGTTGAAGCACAAAGTCAATGTTCTTATTAGTATGGTAAATGAATGTGAGGGAAAACTCAAAAAGTCCACTATACCAACTGCCTAAAAGTCCTTTTTGAGGAAAACGCCTCTGTCTGTCTTTTACAGACCTTGCATGAGGGAAAACTCAAAAAGGATACTTTGGAAACTGAACTTCTTTTGAGTAAAGTCTCTATTCAAGAATGTTCCAAAGAGTCCACTATACCAACTGCTTCTGTTTTAACTGGAAAAAATTCTGTTTCAGAAGAAAAATCGAAATCCCTTCCTCTTGAGAAAGATGTGCCCGTGTCTTCCTCTAACCAAGGAATATCCACATCACACGGAAGGAAGTCTCCCAATGAGGTGTTAAGACTGTTCCGTCTAATCACTCATATGATCACAAAGCATGTCTCTTTTGTAACTCAAAAGGGCTTCGTGAACAAAAGAGGAATTCGAGGTTGAATGACAATTCTATTATTCGTCTGCAACACACCTTAGATTTAATTCTGAAAGGAGTAACTGACATTTGTATGTCTAAACCTATCGGTTTTGGTACTCACCCTATGTACCCCACCAGGAAAGTCAATTCGATGTGTTCCTCAAATGTTCAAGTGAGAAACAGTCTTTCTAAACCATTTCGTTCAAGAAGAACTCATGGTTTTTCTTCTATTAAAAAAAGAGATTATGTTGTCAATGATGTGAAAAAGGTACCAGAAGAAGGATGCAATGGAGAAATGGAAATCAACCTAAAAAGGATAATTGAAGGATATAAAGAAATTATCTCCAGGTTGTCAATTCCCTCTGGCCAAAATTCTTCAGGTAAGAATCAACACTATGCGTTATATTTTGATGATAGTATATTTTTTATGATAACTTTTCACATCATAATGGTTTTCCTCCAAAGACAAGGTTAAAGAGGGTTAACCAGAAACAACGTTCATCTAATGAGCTTAAGGCTCATACATGTGCTAATTAATCACAAGGTTGAAACCTCACTCTTAATAAAAATCCTGACAGAGTGAGATGTATTCAGGTATACTTATGTCAAAATGTTTTCTGATTCTCTATGCTAATTTCCTATCGTTCTTAGCTGGATTATCATTCATAAACTGTCATGCATAAGTATTTTTTTGTTCCAATATGAGTCAGGTTTCTATTAATTTCTTATTGAAACCTTGTCGTGTCCAAAATTGCTACTTTTATTTGCTCTGAATTCTTCTCTTGTGATAATATAATGTTTAGTGAGCCTGTGAATTTATTCACGTAGCAAAAAATCTTTATGAAGAAACAACGTTCTTGGTTGTTTGATCCCTCCTTGGGTCTTTTACATTTTTATGGGTCAAGGTTGTGTTCGTATGTGTGTAGATGGGGAAAAACGAGCCGCCGGTTTTTTGGGAAAGTGGAGAGTAGAGCGTGCTGTCGAGACTCCTCAGCCGGGCAAAATGTTAATCCTCACACAGATGCACCGCTGCAAAGGGGTGCTTAGATTCGGGAAATCAATCTGTATGACTCCGGCCTAAACCAAGACAATGGCCGTTCCAGAGTCAATTCGGTAGCAAAGAGGGAGATGGGTTGATCTGTAGTTGGGAAGCTGAGAGTTGTGTGGGATCAGTGATGATCAAGGATTGTAGGTGTGTTGAAGGTTTATGCAATATTGCTGAACTGCTGAAGTTGAGTTCTGTGAATAAGTTTATATCCAGTTGTTGACGGATAATGATGATAATCGATGATTGATGATATTCGATTGATCCTATCTGATGTCCTCGATTTAGACTTATTTATATTGCAAGAATGATGTACCACTGATCCCTGTAAGTGTGACGGTTTCTTGAGTGAAAGAGTGGGAAAGTGGGAGATCGTGGTAAAGTCAGTTCCATGTCGTGCGGAGACTTGACTGATCGTGCACCCACTACTTTGATAACTCCTTCCACCGTTTACACGAGTTACGCACATTTCTCATTGTGGATGAATCCACGTGTCGTAGACCGCCAGACCAAAACCCTGAGTGATATCCCCCATTTATGACGTGATTGAGATTTCACAAATCGTGGAGTCTGCAAGGAGACATGTATTAGTTGGTCAGTTGTTGACTGATTTAGACGGTTAGTCTAATTTTGTTGAATCAAGCATAAGTGGTGAATGCTCGGTGATTCATGGATTGAACATGTAGTTCTCTGAGATGTCAATGAATTACTGACTAGAAACTGAGCAAGTATTGCTCAACTTGACGAATTGCCGAATATTGAGAGTTTGTCGAGCAACTGAGCAAGTATTGCTCAATTCGACGAATTTGATAATTTTGGTGTGCAACTGAGCAAGTGTTGCTCAATTCACCAAAACACTGAATATTGATAATTTAACGTTCAATTGAGCAAATGTTGCTCAATTCGACAAACTACTGATGAATTATCGAATATTAATGGTTGGATCAATATTCGAGCAACTGAGCAAGTATTGATCAATTCAAAGAATTATTTACTGGTGTCGTGACCCAATAAAATATTATCAAAAATATTGGTGAATTACCGAATATTATTAATTTGGATGTTGATTGCTGAATCAACATAATTTTGTGTTTGAATTTGCTCAGAATGGTGATTCGTGGAGCGTTTGTTGGAAACCCTAATTTTTTGATCAATCCTTCAACAATTGGTGAATTGCTGAAAATTGGTCATGAGTGAAGAGGGACCGACCACATGGGATGATGAGCGTCCATGTGATGCCCAGTGCTCGAGTGAGCACGCACCAGGGTTCTCAGTTTGAGAGTTGGTGAAAGAACGATGATTAAATGCAGGTTTCATCATTTATTGAAATATTGCTGGATTCAGCGTTAGGTGACAAACCTAGGTATGAGAGATGAGGACCGACCAAAAGAGCATGGGACCGTCTCTTGGTGGTCACGGGACCAGTTGTTGGTCATTTGAAGGGTTCTCCAGTTGGTTGGAGAGAGCTCGGGCCCAGTATGAGCAATTGAACAAATTAGGTCAGAATTATGAAAACATGTGGGACCGGATTTGTGCAATCCCTAGGAATGACTCTAGTCGGTCATGGAGGCATGCACGTGTTGCCGTGGTGTCCGTGTTTCCATACTGAGAGTTTCAGTATTTTCTGATGCGCGTTCGAGCAACATAGTGAATTTTCAGAAGAGTTTCATCTTGACTGAGAATTCTCCGATTTTTGTTGGAATGAGCATGTTTTCTCAATTCATCAATATTTTGAAAATATTAAAATAAAAGTATTTTAATATTTAAAATTTCCTTGAGAGGCTAACCAGTCGTGCGACTATGTTGGCTTTTGATTTTTCGTGATTTGAGCAATATTTGAGAAAATATGGAGAAATCATGAATTTTTCTCAAACCCAGGAGTTTCATGAATTGAGGAAAATAATAATTATGCAAGATTAGGGATTGCAAGGTGTGGGACCGACCATGGATAGAGCATGGTCGGCCGGATAGGTTGCCCGGTCCCGCACACCTTTCCCTGTTTTATTATTTTTCATGAATCCTTGAAGTTATGGAGAATCCTTGAAGTTATGGAGAATCCACGAGTTTTTGTTGAAACGAAGGAGTTTCGTGAGATTAGGGAATAATAATTATAAAAAGCTAAGGATTGTGAGGTGTGGGACCGGCCACGGCTTAGGCATGGCCGTCCGGTTAGGTTGCCCGTCCCGCACACCTATTCTTATTTTATAATAATATTATTTCGTGAATCCACCAAGTTATGGAGAATTCACGAGTTTTGAAAAAACAAGGAAAGATGCTAAAACCAAGGAGTTTTCGTGAGTTCACGAAATAACAAAAAATAAGGAAAAAAATGGGAGAGGCACGGGCCGACCATGGCTAGGGCACGGCCGGCCGGCCGGCTGGTGGGCCCATCTTTGGGCTCCTCTTATTATTTTATTAATATTCATTGTTTTCTCTTTTTTTGCAAAGGATTCCTCATTATTTCATATTTCTTGGACACTCGTTCGTGCATTCGGGTGCTCAGTCGTGCATCATTGTCGAGTACACTCGCACCATTTTTGTGGGGCTTACTCAGTGATGGTACAGATGCCCGGTTGTTGGGTATTTATTATTGATTTATGAAATTCAGTGGAGAATAATTCATGAAACTGAGTAATAAGATGAGTAGTTAATTTATTATCAATCCATAAAATCAGCAGCGGATTGGACTATGGATTCAGAATAATAAAATGATAATTTCATCACCATCTCATGGAATCACAGATTTGACCATAAAATCGGAGTAATGAAATAAGTGGTGATATTACCATTTCATGAGATCAGCCGTGGATTCGACCATGAAATCGGAGTAACATCTATTACCATTTCATGAGATCAGCCGTGTATTCGATCATGAAATCGGAGTAATACATTTATCTATTACCATTTCGATCATGAAATAGGAATAATGAGATAAGATAGATTATCTTCTAGGAATTCAATGGTGAATATGACCTAGAATTTAATCTCTTGCGTATAGTCAGTAAATCAGCGAGTGTTGCTAATGTCCCGAAGACGTTTTGCCCTCTCAACATTTCATGTATGGAGGACCGCCTGAGTCTATACACGGGTCTCTCTACATAGTCAGGAACAGTGAGTATCACCGTCCTGAAGACGTTATTGCTCTCAATCTTATGGACAACCGCCCAATTGTTCTTTTATGTAGAGGAAAATTCTTCTATGTAGTCAGGGAACAGTGAGTGTCACCGGTATCCTGAAGGCGTTAAGCTCTCAATCTTACGGAGAACCGCCCAATTACGCTATTCTACATAGAGGCTATGATGAAATGCCCGGTGTCGAACGCTCCGGAGAGGCCTTTCGAGCGACATATGCATCATACTTCGTAAAACACGAATCGTCACATGGATCTCTGAAGTTGTGTCAGAAACATGCAGTATCATGATTTTACGGTTTTGACCTTTGTTGAAAATCCACCATCTACATTAAGTCCCCTGCTTAGTGAGGAACAGTCATGTTCCGCAGTAAGCATTAAATGGTGATTTTCAGTCGACGAGATCAGTGGTTGAACTCAGTCTACAAAGGTAGTTTCAGAATCGTCGATTTACCCCAATGATGTCATGTACGAGCAAATGCACAGATGAGAACCCTGATAGTAAGATAGAGTGTCATCCCGTGAGCGTGGAGAGATGAGGCACTGCTGATTTGAGTGTTGAGAAGCCTAGTTATGGTCGGTTTAGGACATATGGGCCCAAGCCCAAAAAAGGAAACCCATGTTTTTATTAGGTTTTGGAAATAAATTTGATATAAAAGGGGAGAAGCCCTAAAATTCTTTATTTTGGTCGACTAAGCACCTCCCTCTCTTCACCATTCTCACGCGAGTTGCAGCAGGGAAGAAAAAAATTTCTTCCGGATTTTAGTCGTCGCCGATCATCGCCGTTTGCCGTCCAGCCAAGCTCCGACCGGCGCCGACCAGGTTAGTCCGAATTTTTTTTTTGCTGTAGGTTTTATGATTGATGAGTTGTTCACAAAACCAAAAACCCCATGGTTGCATGCATGCATAGGATTTATGAAGGAGTTTTAGAAATCGTATGTATATGCCCGTTGGTTCGTTAGTTGAAGGAACGAGCAAAAATCCCTAACATGAAAGATATTCATAAACTTTTGAATAGACATGGTCTAGTTGCAGTAGTAAAAGTTTTGTTTATTAGGTTTCATGAAAACCCAAGTTTGTTTTTCGAAGCATGAGCTTTGCAAATACTTTTAGGAACGTAGGTTTGTTCGTAAAAGTAATAAATAACGATCCTTAGGGTTAAAGGAATTTTGAAAAGACCTGGATTTCATGATGAAAATTTGTTTGAGAACTTTCGAAATTTTGTTTGAAATATGTAGACTTTTGCAAAAATAGAAAAGACTCTCGTTTCATAGACGGATGCTCGATTGAGCAAAAAGGTTTTTTTTTGTATATTTACGTGAGTTATTAACTCACGAATTTTTTTAAGGTACGTGACATGTTCACGTTTCTATTGAATATAAATCAAGTTTTGATTTATGAAAATTGTTGAAAGCAAATAATTCATGAGTCGATGAATTCGTAGTGTATGTGTGAGTTTAGTGATTTTATAGTGTATGTACACGTAAAAACCAGCGATGTTCACATGAAAAGTTATGCGAATCATTCATAGTTTCTCGAAAAGTCAGTGTTGACTCTTGAATAATATGTTTTATGCTCGACTTTGCAGGTTTGAAGGAACTAGCAAGTTTTGGGGTTTTACGCTGTTATCACTAAGTTCGTGAAATCGTAAATAGGTAAGAGTTGAGGATTACCATTTTTGTAGACGTCGATATGAGTATATAATTGTCTTGTTGCTTCAATTATGTTGATGAAGTTTGTGTATGGACGTCAAAGCAACTTTGCGAAAATGGCTCAGTCCTGTAGCGCTTCTGAAGATGATGCTTCTTCGAGAGAGGATGTCTCCACAGACGCCTCTTCCAGAGGTGATGGTTCCTCCAGAAATGATGATTCTGAGATTTCCAAGGAGAAAGAGGGAAGTCCCAAGACTAAGAACATTCCAACTGCTGAGGATAAGTTCTTTACGTATCTATATAGACCTGAAAAGCGTCCCTTAAGCTCCTCGTTTCGGTTGTTAATAAATCCCAGGAGCATTACTCAGCATAAATTGGTATCTCCTCAAGCAGTAATCCGATTTTTTTTTGCAAGGAAAACACTTTTCGGCTTCTCATGTGGAGTTCAAGCTTTCACGAAACCCCTGATGCATTTCTCTGGATGGGCAAGACACATGCTGGGTCATAGCCGTGTTAGGACCATATTGGATAGTGCCCAGGTAACACGAGCCATTCAAGCTGTTGGAGATTTAATCATCAACAATGATATACCAAGTATGGTAGCCTTGCTCGCCCGTTGGTGTGTTCCTACTCACACGTTTATATGCAGATGGGGAGAATTCACCGTTACTTTAGAAGATGTAGTTGCTTTGTTGCACCTTCCAATTACTGGTAATTTCCCTGAATAGCTTTCATCAGAGGAGAAGGATATATCTAACATATTAGAGGCCAAGATGCACGAATTCAATGAGTCACCCGCATCCTGCTATGCTCAATGGTTATCATATTGGTGGCCGAGAGATAGAATTCCTGAAGAACCGGTTGATGGCGCTTTAACAATTGCTACTTTCTTATGCCTGTGGCTTTCCAGGGATATCTTTGAAGATTGTGGACACTTGTTGAAGCCTTTTGTGATTCGCGTTGCCATAAAGATGGCAAAAGGTGAGAAAATTCCCATTGGCAGTCTATTCTTGGGTTCGTTGTTCGCCAATTTAGACTCTCTAGTTATAGACTCCAGTATTTCTGATGGCTTCATGAAAGTCGAGACGTATGTCAATACCATGTTCCTCCAAGCCTTGATGTGGGAGCATCTCGAGAGTTACGCCCCAATTCCCCGCAGCATTTTGCAAGGCCCTGAGGTCGACACTCGTCACTCCTTCCTTGAGAAGAATAACGCCAGGATCATGCGCTGGTCTAGAAAGAAACCAAAATACAAGATATGCATTACTGACTTTTTGGACATTGAGTCCGAGTTCAATTTTCGCCCCTGGGTGTCGGTTCCTTGTATTTTCTCACAGTTGATCACTTTCAATACTATTGACGAGAACATCACGTTGAGTACTGGTGCTGGTCTGAGTGAAGGAGAGATATCTTTTGTCTTGAGTTGTACTCCTGGTTTCTTGATATCAGTAATGAATGGAGGATTTCGGGTAGAATAATACAATATTGATAGAGCGGCTCGACAGATGGGTGCTGATCAGTGTATTCCGGGTCACCGAATGAAAAAACCATCAATTGAGTATTTGAAGACTAATCTGGACTGCACTCATGTGGAGGGAAGTGAGTATTTATTCCCATACTCTGATCGTGCTAATTTCGTGACTCCGGGTTACATAGATTTCTGGCATCAGCAACTTGACCGTATGTATGAGTTTGCAATGGACGTCAAGTCCCCTGTTCGAGAGTTCCCTTCCTCTGACATGATCTCTGATCGACCCAGGATGATATATCTTTCCAGTGGCGACAAAAGGAAGGCGTCTCCAAATGCGACACAGGTGAGTACCTTTTTCATGATTTTAGCCAAAGTACGCCAATCACGCTTATTAATTTTATTGTGGACTCCATGGTAAGATGGCCCTGCTGTGAGATTTCGAGTTGATGTAAACTCTCCAAACCTTCAAGAAAGTACTCAAGGAGGAGAAGGAAGGAGCAAGACATCTCATAGGATGATCCCGAACGATATACAGTCTTTTGCCGCTTCTTTGGTGAATTGTTAATACTTTTCTTCATTTTTGCGACTTTCTCGTCCTTGTGATCAGGATCTTAAAAGAATATTGTTAATTCGTTTCAGAATTTTGCTTCATCTGTTATTGATGGTCTTCGTTTTGCTCCTGGTCGAATAATTCAGGGATACAACACTGACGAGGAAGTTGACGTAAGTATTCCCTCCTCAAGCTAATCAGTGTAACACGCCTTTGGATAAATTAATGATGATCGTTGTTGATGTATCCAGGAGGAAATCATTGTAGATGAGCCGCATGTTGATGAAGCACACTCTTCTTTGAGTCATGGAGATATGGAGAGTTCCCGAAATCTCGAACCGAATGAAGATAACAGAGTTTCCAATGGAGATTCCAACACTGCCGAGCCTTCAAATGGTTTAGAGACTCCCCTAGTAAGTATACCTCCTGTGACCTCTTCATAGATATATGATATTGCTGATTTATGAATGAATGAGTGAAAATCCATGCGAGTATACGAGTAATTTTGCCGAAATACGCCACCAGGAAATTTCAGACTTCAGCTTTTAGTAAAAACACCGTAGAATCCTCGTTTGGAGTCGGATTTTCGATGTCTGCATATGCATCTTCAAGCCTAGGAAATTTACAAGCTTTATCAAAGAATCTATTTGATTTTTGAGCATGTTTAGAGTTTGAAAAAGGCGAAACCGTAAACTTCCAGGAGATTTTTGGAACTTTTCCAGATTGCATGTCGTCCAATGTTTTGGCCACATATCCTTGCTCGTTCATCCGATCGTTATGAAATTTTGACATGTTGTAGAGGAATTCCATACGAAGAGAATGATATATTACCCAACCTCAAATTCTTTACCAATTACTCCCAGATCGTCGTTTAATAAAGGGAAGTGTAGAATCTCTTCAGATGAGCTTGTTTGAAAACGCGTTTCATGGATTCTACACCATTTGATCATGTTTTGGGTGAAAAATAAGGAACTTAGATGATGTTAGTTCACTTAATTCTGAATCTTATGGTTTCCTTTGATTTTCCTGCTCTAATCTCATGTAATCTTCGTATTAGGTACCAAATACCGAAGTTGAGAATAACTGAACCAATGTTGAAGATTCGAGCAATGTGGTGAATCAAAGCAGTAACATCACCAACTCTCCACCTCCAGGTTATGAGAATATCATTTTTGAAGCCGTAGAGGAAACTGAGACTCCAGTTGCTATTGAAACCGAGCAAAGAACAGAAGAGACTGTCCCAGAAGAAGATGTTGTAATGACAATGGAAGATGCTCCAGTAGTTAAGAATCGTGTAGTAATACACGAATATCCCAATGCAGGGATTGTTTGTGAGCCTCCATTTGGTGCTCAACTCCCGTATCATATGTATGTTGGTGGATTCAGCGTTCCTACTGGGTATGCCAACATGTATGAGAAGTTGTGGAAAATGTATGGTCATATTGTTGTTTCCAGGGATCCTGATCGTAGATACTTCTTGACAATGCAATTGGGAAACATATTGCGTGTTATAGATGACATACGAACCAGGGCCAGAAGTACTGTTACTCGAGATGTACTCTTTTTGATTGGCAGTACAACTTGGAGAATTCTGAGGGACTTGGATTTAACTTGAAGTGGCTTCGTCAGAAGATCAACATTATCAAGGATGCAGTAGTGAAGAACATCCCTTTTACTAGTAATGCTGTGATGGAGAAAATGACCAAGATTGCTGGGCTGACCAAAAAGCTGGTGTTGGAGAGAGAGGCTTTGCAAGTCTTGGAGAATGCTGAGAAGCAGAAATCATACTTCGATGGCTTCCTTTAATTTCCTTTCCATAATATCATGAAGATTGAACTTCCGAGAGATGTGAGGCTTCTAGATTTCGGTTTTGGTTTTTGATTGGTTTTGGATAGGTAAATGATTGAGGATTTTCTTTTGGACTTGATATGGATTTTTTTTTAAAGTAAAAGAACTTTGATAAATTGTTGAATTCAAATACTGAATGCAAGTATTGCAAACGTTTTAGAGGGATTGAAAATACAATGAAAAAAAATCCTAAATGCCAAATCCAGATGTTTTGGAGGTTCACGTCTTGAACTCCAATACCTCAAATGTCCATGTCTTAGGCTTAAAAAGCTTTGAGCCATTTCTCACGAATTACTGGTACAATGGATTTATCATCCATGTCGATCAACTTGTAGTACCCGCCGACCACAGAATTGGTGATCATGAAAGGCCCTTCCCAGTTAGGCTTCCTCCTTGAACGCTCTTTGAGTTTGACTGCTTTGAGAACTAAATCTCCTTCATGAAATTTTTTAGGCTTGGTTGTACATGCTTTGAATATCTTCTGCTGGTTTGGAATTCCTCGTGGATTCCATGTTGGTGGAGCTTTACAATTTTGCGGCACATGTGGACATTCACGTAGAGGAGAGTATGTTGGATAATGCTTGTGGAACCGAGACAGATCTTCAGCGATGAACCTTCCAATGGGGTCCTCAGTTCGGAGAGATTCCAACCATTTAGTGTAGTACTGCTGAGGCCAGACTACCCACTCATAGCATTTGATGATAGCTTGGTCATGAGTATGATTGAGTACCCAGATAAAGGTAGCATATTTGAAAGTTGTTAATATGGAATTATGAGGGGGAATAAAACTTGCCTGCTTGTGGAATCTCCTGATAAATTCATGTGCGTTTTCCTCGGGCTTTTGTGTGAGTCTTGTTAAGGTTTGGACCTTCTCCAAATGCTCGAAAGGTTGATCATCTTCTGAGTAAGAACTTTCTTCGACGGAGAACTGTGCAACTGAGGATGAAGATACCGCAGCAATTCTTCCATCATGAATCCATGCTCGCCCAAGAATCATGTCATATCCCGGATCCTCCTTAATTGTGAAGAATTTAGTTTCTGTCCAGGTTGAATCGTTTCTTATGTTGAGAATGATGTAACCGTAAGCCTCGCTGGAGATTCCTTCGTGGTCTCTGACTGAAATAGAAGCATGAGTCGCTTCTTATCGAGTGATGCCAGCATCTCTGAAGGTTTTCAAAGGGATAATGTTAACAGCAGTGCCAACGTCAACTAATTCTCGTTTGAATTCATTTCCCTTGAGATGCACCATGGTGAGAAGTCCCCGGTCATACATCTCGTTGTCTGTTACTGGAGGTTCAGGGAGTGTCCGCTGGATTTCTAGCCGCTTTCCAGACACAATATGGTTCAGCACAGCAAACATATCATCTCTCTGGGCCTTTGACAGGTACAACAACTCGCATACGTGCTCAATTAAGGATTGAACCGCTTCCTTGACCGGCTTCTCAGAGGGTGCGAATGTTCTGATTGGGAGAGGATTTCTGTGCACTCCTTCAGTCCTCAGTTCTCCTGAGTCGGCCTTCTCTTTGAATATGCGTTTCAAATTTCTATAATCACTTGTTGGATGACTGATGTACCTATGGAAATGGCAGTAACGTGCGTTTTCCATTTGTTCCGCAGTTGGTTCCCTCTTGACAGGAGGTAGTTTGATTGCACCATCTTGGACCCAGACTTCTAGTAGTTCGATCACTTCTTCAATGGGAAAAGGGAAGTCAGGTACTTCCTGATCATCCTGTTGAATCTGTGGTCGTGCATTTATAGTATGGTTGTCCTTCCTTGGAGCTTTCGGAAGGTGAGACGTTGAAGAAGCATTTTTATGTTGTTGTGCCTCGGCTTTTCTCTTGCTCCCTTCAACAACATTCATGAAGGCTTCAACATTGTACTGTTTTTTGATCAGACGCCGGGCATTACTGCTTCGATTGTCTTTCTATTCCTCTACTTTGACAGTTTTCGTTCTTTCTAGCAAGACGGGAACAGTAGTCGCTGATCGCTTGGATGCTTCATGAAGTTCTGAAAAGGTCTGAAAGCGAAGATTCTCCAGCAAAGCCCTGTAAACTGGGATCATGCCGTTGATGCACAAGTCCACCAGTTGTTGTTCAGTAATGTTTGGATCATGACAGTCCAAATCTTGAATCCTGAACCTCGTCACATAATCATTCGGATTTTCGGCAGCCTTCTGAGCCATCATTCCCAAGTCATAAAGAGTAATTTTCTCAGAGACAAAGAAGTACTTCCGGTAGAAAACATTGCTCATTTCTCCCCAATTAGCTATGCTCCCTGGTGCAATGTTTTTGTACCAAGTATACGCTCGACCCGTCAGGGATTTTAAAGCTCTTTCAAGCGGACAACATGGTTGTGTTCATGCTCTCCTAATACTTCCAAGAATCGAGAGACGTGTTCTCGGGCATTACCTGTTCCGTTGTAGAGTGTGAACGTTGGAGAAGTGTAACCTTTTGGGAGAGGAAATTTTGTGTAGCAGTGGGATATGGAGGTTGGTGATGGTGCACATACGGTGCATGAACTTTTCCTCGATTCTCCATAAAACGTTCCAGGTCTTCACGGGTGATGAAACTTGCAGGTTTAGGTTCTGCAGCTTTGCGGGTTTCATCATTGTCAGGGACTGGAATAACTCTGGGATCAGCAGTTGGAGACGTTTCCTTGTCTTTTCCTTTCTCTTGAGTTTTGTATGACATCTTGTCAGTGAGAGTTTTGAGATAATTGCATAGCTCTTTCTGTGTTGCAGCCATGTCAATCTGATTTTTGGCAAGAGTCTCTTGCACCTTCATAAGATCACCTATGGTAGGCGGATTTTCTCTGATTTCCTCGGGAGACCTGCCGAAGAGAGGATGGTTTTCCACGTTGGTTCGAGGAGGAGTAGTGTCACCACCATTGAATGGTTTCTGGAATACCACCGTTGTTGCTAGTGCTAGCGATGTTTGCGTTAGTATTTGTAACTGAACCTGACCTAAGATAAACCATTTTGTGAAAATGTGAAATTGCAACCGAGAGATTAATCTCTCACTGTGGTCGCAATCTGTAGATGGGGAAAAACGAGCCGCCGATTTTTTGGGAAAGTGGAGAGTCGAGCGTGCTGTCGAGACTCCTCAGCCGGGAAAAATGTTAATCCTCAGACAGATGCACCGCTGCAAATGGGGTGCTTAGATTCGGGAAATCAATCTGTATAAATCCGGCCTAAACCAAGATAATGGTCATTCCAGAGTCAATTCGGTCGCAAAGAGGGAGATGGGTTGATCTGTAGGAGGGAAGCTGAGAGTTGTGTGGGATCAGTGATGATCAAGGATTGTGGGTGTGTTGAAGGTTTCTGCAATATTACTGAACTGTTGAAGTTGAGTTCTGTGAATAAGTTTGTATCGAGTTGTTGACGGATAATGATGAGAATCGATGATTGATGATATTTGATTGATCCTCTCTGATGTCCTCGATTTAGACTTATTTATATTGCAAGAATGATGTACCACTGATCCATGTAAGTGTGACGATTTCTTGAGTGAAAGAGTGGGAAAGTGGGAGATCGTGGTAAAGTCAGTTCCATGTCGTGCGGAGACTTGATGATCGTGCACCCACTACTTTGCTAACTCCTTTCACTGTTTACACGACTTACGCACATTTCTCATTGTGGATGAATCCACGTGCCGTAGACCGCCAGACCAAAACCCTGAGTGATATCCCCCATTTGTGACGTGATTGAGATTTCAAGAATCGTGGAGTCTGCAAGGCAGACGTGTATTAGTTGGTCAGTTGTTGACTGATTTAGACTGTGAGTATAATGTTGTTCAATCGAGTATAAGTGGTGAATGCTCGGTGATTCATGGATTGAACATGTAGTTCTCTGAGATGTCAATAAATTACTGGCTAGGGACTGAGCAAGTATTGCTCAACTCGACGAATTGCCGAATATTGATAGTTTGTCGAGCAACTGAGCAAGTATTGCTCAATTCGACGAATTTGATAATTTTGGTGTGCAACTGAGCAAGTGTTTCTAAATTCACCAAAACACTGAATATTGATTATTTGACGTGCAATCGAGCAAGTGATTCCTCAATTCGACAAATTACTGATGAATTACCGAATATTGATGGTTGGATCAATATTCGAGCAACTGAGCAAGTATTGCTCAATTCAAAGAATTATTTACTGGTGTCGTGACCCAATAAAATATTAATCAAAAATATTGGTGAATTACCGAATATTATTAATTTGGATGTTGATTGCTGAATCAACATAATTTTGTGTTTGAATTTTCTTAGAATGGTGATTCGTGGAGCGTTTGTTGGAAACCCTAAATTTTTGATCAATCCTTCAATAATTGGTGTATTTCTGAAAATTAGTCATGAGTGAAGAGGGACCGACCACATGGGATGATGAGTGTCCATGTGATGCCCCGTGCTCGAGTGAGCACGCACCAGGGTTCTCAGTTTGAGAGTTGGTGAAAGAACGATGATTAAATATTGCTGGATTCAGCGTTAGGTGACAAACCTAGGTATGAGAGATGAGGACCGACCAAGAGAGCATGGGACCGGCTCTTGGTGGTCACGAGACCAGTTATTGGTCATTTGAAGGGTTCTCCAGTTGGTTGGAGAGAGCTCGGGTCCAGTATGAGCAATTGAACAAATTAGGTCAGAATTATGAAAACATGT
The DNA here is from genome assembly GCF_003573695.1 of Papaver somniferum. Classification (NCBI taxonomy): domain Eukaryota; kingdom Viridiplantae; phylum Streptophyta; class Magnoliopsida; order Ranunculales; family Papaveraceae; genus Papaver; species Papaver somniferum. Next base: position 140,478,380 of record NC_039363.1, on the reverse strand, counting down.
GGGACCGGCTTTGTGCAAGCCCTAGGAATGACTCTGGTCGGTCATGGAGGCATGCACGTGTTTTCTTGGTGTCCGTTTTTCCATAATGAGAGTTTCAGTATTTTCTGATGCGCGTTCGAGCAACATAGTGAATTTTCAAAAGAGTTTCATCTTGACTGAGAATTCTCGATTTTTGTTGGAATGAGCATGTTTTCTCAATTCATCAATATTTTGAAAATATTAAAATAAAAGTGTTTTAATGTTTAAAATTTCCGTGAGAGGCTAGCCAGTCGTGCGACTATGTTGGCTTTTGATTTTTCGTGATTTGAGCAATATTTGAGAAAATATGGAGAAATCATGAATTTTGCTCAAACCCAGGAGTTTCATGAATTGAGGAAAATAATAATTATGCAAGATTAGGTATTGCAAGGTGTGGGACCGACCATGGATAGGGCATGGCCGGCCGGCTAGGTTGCCCGGTCCCGCACACCTTTCCCTGTTTTATTATTTTTCATGAATCCTTGAAGTTATGGAGAATCCACGAGTTTTTGTTGAAACGGAGGAGTTTCGTGATATTAGGGAATAATAATTATAAAAGGCTAAGGATTGTGAGGTGTGGGACCGGCCACGACTTAGGCATGGCCGGCCGGTTAGGTTGCCCGGTCCTGCACACCTCTCTTTATTTTTATAATAATATTATTTCGTGAATCCACCAAGTTATGGAGAATTCACGAGTTTTGCAAAAACATGGAAAGATGCTAAAACCAAGGAGTTTTCGTGAGTTCACGAAATAACAAAAAATAAGGAAAAAAATGGGAGAGGCACGGGCCGACCATGGCTAGGGCACGGCCGGCCGGCCGGACGGTGGGCCCGGCTTTGGGCGCCTCTTATTATTTTATTAATATTCATTGTTTTCTCTTGTTTTGCGAAGGATTCCTCATTATTTCATATTTCTTGGACACTCGTTCGTGCATTCGGGTGCTCAGTCGTGCATCATTGTCGAGTACACTCGCACCATTTTTGTGGGGCTTACTCAGTGATGGTACAGATGCCCGGTTGTTGGGTATTTATTATTGATTTATGAAATTCAGTGGAGAATAATTCATGAAACTGAGTAATAAGATGAGTAGTTAATTTATTATCAATCCATAAAATCAGCAGCAGATTGGACTATGGATTCAGAATAATAAAATGATAATTTCATCACCATCTCATGGAATCGCAGATTTGACCATAGAATCGGAGTAATGAAATAAGTGGTGATATTACCATTTCATGAGATCAGCCGTGGATTCGACCATGAAATTAGAGTAACATCTATTACCATTTCATGAGATCAGCCGTGGATTCGATCATGAAACCGGAGTAATACATTTATCTATTACTATTTCAATCATGCAATAGAAGTAATGAGATAAGATAGATTATCTTCTAGGAATTCAGTGGTGAATATGACCTAAAATTTAATCTCTTGCGTATAGTCAGTAAATCAGCGGGTGTTGCTAATGTCCCTAAGACGTTTTTCCCTCTCAACATTTCATGTATGGAGGACCGCCTGAGTCTATACACGGGTCTCTCTACATAGTCAGGAACAATGAGTATCACCATCCTGAAGACGTTATTTCTCTCAATCTTACGGAGAACCGCCCAATTGTTCTTATATGTAGAGGCAAATTTCCTCTATGTAGTCAGGGAACAGTGAGTGTCACCGGTATCCTGAAGGCGTTAAGCTCTCAATCTTACGGAGAACTGCCCATTTACGTTATTCTACATAGAGGCTATGATGAAATGCCCGGTGTCGAACGCTCCGGAGAGGCCTTTCGAGCGACATATGCATCATACTTCGTAAAACACGAATCGTCACATGGATCTCTGAAGCCGTGTCAGAAACATGCAGTATCATGATTTTACGGTTTTGACCTTTGTTGAAAATCCACCATCTACAACGGGTATCAAGTTTATTTATCACGGACCAACTTAGGAAACCCTAAATTCTGTTTCTTGTGAAACCTTATAAATTCCAAAGTTTCTTTTGAGTACGCAAACTCTCTACTCCTGCTTTTAAAAGAATGGGGTCTCCTTCAAACCCTTGGAAGTTACCAACTGATTCAATTGATGATTTGGTTTACTTGGAATTTGATTTAAAGAATAAAAGAACCCTGGTTAAAGCTGACAAACTCGAATCATGTGCCTAATGATATTATGCGTTTTCTCATCAAGATCGAGAAAATGCTGAGATGGTCTCTGGTGAAGTAGTTCATGGTTTTCTCACTGACCTTGGGAAGACACAACTGAAGCTTGAAAACTCGGTAAAAGATCTTAACATGCTACGAACTGAGTTGAAAAAGGTTAACTATGACCTTGTTTTCATGAAGTCACATGTTAAGTATCTTCTCAATGAGGATATCTTCTCCAAAGATTCAGTTGATACAGTCTATCACAAACGTGAAGTTTTTGGAACCAGTGAAGCTTCCGTATCTGAACTCTGATTAGTGCTTGTGATCATGATTAGTCTTTAGAGTTCGTTTTTTCTTGATTTATTTTGTCTAGTAAATCTTCCTATGAGAATTTATTTCTTGTGTTTTTAGAAGAATAACTAGGGTTTGGAATAGCCATTATTGTGAGTACACATAGCTATGTCAAATGGTTTCATCTTCATGTTTTTATATTTATTTATTTATATTCTAAGTTTTTGGAAGATGATTTTTGCAATTTTAATCTTTATGATTGTATATATTGCAAATTTTTATGGGATATATTGTTTACGTCCGTGAACATGTGACTGTCCCATACTTGTTCAAAAGTTATCTCTATTATGTCGGTCTGAAAGTATTGATAAAAGATAGAATGAACTTTAGACTTACAAAAGTTAAAGCCTTTTATGTAATTATTTGATAGAAGAAAGGATAAAACTTTTGTTTACAAGGATTATATCTATTGTATGTCATTGTGCAAATAGTGATGAAAAATAGAATGAATCCTTGTGTATTCCGCAATATTGGTCGATCTCCGATCCATATTTTTGTGCACATACTGTGTTGCTCCGTAAGTTCTCTCATGTCGAGCATGACCAATTGAGTTGATCATTTTTTTGTGGTTGATTCAATTGAGATATTTGGATACAAATTCATGTTTTCATGTGATTTGGTTATGTCCAAAGAAATCTTCTTTTCTTGTAAAAGCAAGGTAGCCTTTGTTGTTCTTTCGGTAATGATATTTTATGGGGGAGAGTTCTTTTTGAACTTGTGCTTAAGTGCCAAATCTTTGTGAGGAGTGCGGCTGTGGAATATTATAGGGGTTATCTTGTATCTTTATAAACTCCTTGATGAATGCATTTATTTTCGGCTTTATGATTGCATCTAAATTAGGTTGTATGCTATTTTATTTTGGTCATGAAGTATCTCTATGAAAATTTCATGAGGATCCCACTAGTTTTCGTACCTTTGCCAATTTATATTGACAAAAAGGGGGAGAATTAATGGGTAGTTTCATACTACAAATACATATGGTTTATGGATCATTATGTTGAGACGAAGTATTGACTAAGGGGGAGTGATACATATCACCACAGTATTGTTGTCAAAGTTGTGATACAATTGAACTTTGATGATGTATAATTATACTATGAAATTGTATAATAATGATTGAGAGCATTTGTTTTCTCATTGTTATCGTTACGGATCTCAACAACTATGATGCTGAGTTGAACACGTTTAGAATCATGAAGTACTTGGAAGTGATGAAGTTTTCGAGTTGTGTTGAAGATGCCAATGAGATCAAGCATTTGGATGAGAAGCTACAAATTTTTATTTATTTTGTAATCCATATGTATTGATAGTTTTGTCACTAAAATTGACAAAGGGGGAGATTCTTAGAGCACTGCTCGGTCGAACTCGCATACGTTGCTATCTCAAGCATGTTTATCAATGTTAGTGATCAAAACTATAAGTCTTGATTTCTAGCCTATTAATAGATGTCTCGGACTAGGAAATAGATTGTGTAGTTGAGCTTAGTTTTCAAGAAATTCATCATTTGAAGACGAAGAACTACTAAGGGAGCTTGTGGAACTTCATCGACAAAAGGTATATGGAGACTTAAACTCATCTATCACTTGGAAAGTCTATTTCTACTCTATCTCCTATATTGAGACATAAGTCGTATTACGATATAGTTTTCCATATACACATTTAAGATTTCGAGATGAGTTTAACTCGCTTACATATTTCTCAAAATATGTGTTGGCAAGATTTCGCTTCGACCTAGTTCATCTTATATCATGTGAAAATTCCCGAGTAACATCTTACATTGTGTGATACAATCATTTGGTGTTGTCTTGGAATATTTCGTAATGATTATTTGAATAACTTGAAAATTGCTTTGATGCTAATAATGTGTGAAAACGGCTATTGTCATCCTCTAAGAAAGTTTCAATGATTGAAATAAGGGTTTAGGACACTTAACCATTATTGGATATGTCATGTTGTGCACTCTTGCACATATGTAATCCATGTCCGGGAACCATAGTATGCACACCCGTTTGCATACCTGTTGGTTTGAGAAATCCGAAAACCTAAGTATACGTACCCGTTTGTGTACTAGCGTAGAGGTTCATGTCCGAGAATTTCTGCTGGGATTTGAAGTTTGCGTACCCGTTTGCATACTGGCGTAACTCAATTTTAGTCCGGGTTGTTGATAGTGGTTTTTAGTTCAGGGTCAAAATTATAAAATCATGTATTTAATGCGTTGTCATCCTGCAAAGGAATAAAGGTTATTTAAAAGTAATGAGTGTCCAGGCCTCTTTACTTACATATGTATCGAGCAATTCAACATATTTCTAAAGTTTATTCAAAATGGTGCGTGAAGCAAAAACCCCTGATATTCTGTAAACTTTAATCTATTGCATTATTCACTAATGCATGACCTTGTTTTCCTATGTTATGTTCTCAGCTGAACTCTCAATGTTAGTATGACATGACGGTTAATGTTCACTCGCAGCAGAGTAGCGTAAATCTCCTGAAGTATCAATATTGAGACCTGCATGAAAGCACTCACATAGGATACACCACCCTTTGACAAAGAGATCAGCGTGTTCACGCACCTTTCAATTAAAAGTTAGCGCGATCGAACGCGTATAAATTCCTTAAGGGAAATCTAGACTGTCCATATCAGTCTTAAGAAACGATCACGTCCACACAATTTGGCCACCCAATTTAATAGGTCTAGTCTACTCCTAGCAGAACTAGGCGATCACAAGATGACCACCGGCGGGCCCACTAATACGCCAACCAGTCGGACTCCATCTAGTACACTCCAACGTCGTTGAACGATAATCCCAATGTGGGTGATCGCACTGTTGGAAAAACGATCTCAAATGAGCTAAGACCGACAAAAACAGTCTCAAAACCTATCGCATCCGTCCAACTTGGACGGCCTAGTTGGACGGCTTAGATCGCATCTCGAACGAGCAAAGAAGTGTCGGCGTGTTCGTTGGCGAACCGACTTCTCCCTTGGTCGATCGACCTACCCATGGCAAGTCCAGAGAATGTCAAAACGTTTTCCCAAACTAGAGCGAACGCGCCATTCCAAAACCCTAATATGGGTTGCGGCATGATACAACTATCGCAAATCAATCTTGACCACCCATCTTCGCCAGCCGAATTGAGTGGCTTAGATCTAATTTTATACGATAAAAGAGGCACCAACATGATCACCGACGGCTCACCTCTATCCCTAGTTGATCGAATTACATGTGGTGATCCAGAAGCACGTTGAACCGATTGCCCAAAGTAGGGCGGTCACGCGTTTATAAAACCCTAAATTGAATAAGCGGCGTTACACAACTGCCGCAAATCGATCACGGACGTCCATCTTCGCCAGCCTGGTCGGACGGCCTAAATCTAATTTCATGAGGTCAACGAGATGCTTGCACACTCACCAGCAACCCATCTATGCGTGTACCTAATCATCCTGTCCAAATTAGTGGCAAATGCCACGAATCGTTTGGTCTAATGTTAGGGTGGCCGTACGGCTTCAAACCCTAAAATACAATCAACGGAAGCGTATAAATGCCGCAAATCATCTCGTCCGTCCAACTTTGCTAGCCTGGTCGGAAGGTTTAGATCGGATTCTATATGGCCAACAGGGTAACGCCATGATCAGCGTCCACCCCTCCTTCACAGGGAGCGATCGACCAAGTGATAGCTCGCCCATAAGGTCTTCAAACGATCACCCAAAGGTGGCCGGTCGTGGTACTTCTTTTAAGACGCTCAATCTGTGCCTGATTCGATCGAGCTCTAAAACAATGATGCTTCTAGAACATCGACTATTTTCATCTGCTTATTTAAAAAGTGATGCTTTATACACATCGATTATAAACAATGCTTCATAGACATTGATTTCACAAATGACTTTATTATTTAACCTAAAAGCACTATGTGCTACTTTTAGCGGCGAGTCTCGCGACTTGACCCATTCACTCGAGACATCAAACATGTCACAAACTGGGGGATGCTCACTGGGGTATTGGTCTGGCGGTTTATAGCGTGTGGCGTGCAACGCGCCCATTACGATAAAGTATCAGGAAATACGGACGGTTAACAGTAATGAGAGTAGTGGGTGAAAGTGTGATCAGTCTTCTCTCATAACGGAAATACGATGATCACCACCTTCCGCACAACTCCACTTCTCCATTACTTAACTTCCTCCACTTCCTACGACATCAGGTGCGCTCAATGACTTATATAAATCATTTTCTGATACAAGTCATAAAACAACCACACCTTCATAATTCAACATTCTGATCTCAAACAACTTCTTCACTTCCCTCCCGAAGATCAACCCTTCTCCTTCACCTTGTGACCGTATTAAATCTGGAACGGCCATTTCTTGGTTTAGGCCAGAGTCTTACAAATTGATCTCTCGAACTCATTAGTACTCGTGTGCAGTATATTTGTTTAGGGTTTGAATTCGTTTCTCATCAACACACCCCAATTTACCAAAAAGAGCAAAATCAGTTTTTACCCCAAAACACGGGTATTTCAAGTATGTGTACCCGTTTGCATACGTGAAGGTTAAAGTTCTAAAATCGGTTTTAAACTTGAACATAAATATTTATATAATAAGGAATGCAATATTTGCAAACCGTGGCAATAATGTTCATGATTTATTCGAGTGAATCAAACCGATTTTTCTTCAGTTATGTTCTTGTATAATTCTATGAGAATATAACTATTGAACAACTCTTTAACTAGTTTCATTTGATTCATTTAAACTAGTTATGGTTAAGATGGATAAGGTTGATATGAGAGTAATCATATGGCTAACCTCGGTTAACTATTTGTGAACCAACACGGTGTACACGTTTAGGTACGGTTACATAAACCTAAATGAGGGTACATTTCATTTGTGTGTAACAAGTTAAGTTCGATCTAACGGTTGAAAGATATTAGCTTGGTTGAATCAGGTTTTTCATCTAACGATGAATATTGAATGCTTTGTTACCAAGGTAACTTGGATTGCAAACCCTGATTTGAAAACTATATAAAGGAGAACTCTAGCAACTGGGAAACCTAATCCCCACACCTCTGTGTGTTACTAGTTCCATAACTAGAGTCGATTCTCCTTTAACCTTAGGTTTCTATTGAGACCCTGTAGGTTAACGACTTCAAAGACTTCATTGGGATTGTGAAGCCAGACCCAACTATTTTCTTTGTAGTTGCGTGTTCTGATCTTGACCTATTTTATCGTATTGAGTACAATTGAAATAATTGACTCGAGATTAATTTCTCCGATAGGCAAGATAAAAGTAATCACAAACATCTTCGTCTCATCGTTTGTGATTCCACAATATCTCGTTTCGCTAGTCGATTAATATTATTGTGAGGTGATTGATAATACTAGGTTGTTCTTCGGGAATATAAGTCCGGTTTATCAATTGGTTCCTGTTCACCTTGATTTATCAAAAGACGGAACAAAAACTCTTGGGTATTCTATGGGAGACAGATTTATTCCATCTATTAACTTTTCTGTGTGAGACATATTTGTTTATCAAGTATTCGACTTTGGTTCGTAACAACTCTTTGTGGGTGAGATCAACTAAGGGAATCAAGTGCGCAGTATCCTGCTGGGCTCAAAGACGTAAGGAACGCAATTGTACCTTGAATCAGTGTGAGATTGATTAGGGTTCAACTACAGTCCAGTCCGAAGTTAATTGGTAGTAGGCTAGAGTTTGTAGCGGCTTAATACAGTGTGGTGTTCAATCAGGACTAGGTACTTGGGTTTTTCTGCATTTGCGGTTTCCTCGTTAACAAAATTCTGGTATTTGTGTTATTTATTTTTCACATCATATTTTGTTATATAATTGAAATATCATAGGTTGTGCATTAAGATCAATCAATTAGAATATCCAACCTTTGGTTGTTGATTTACATTGATTGACACTTGAACATTGGTCTTGGGTACCTTTCAAGTAACCCCTCTTATATTCAATCGGGCTCGCAGGTTTTTATTTGCTGATTGCGGATTGAATTAAGAGTTAGAGATATTAAGATCTTTGATATACTTTACTCTAGATTGAGTCTAACTGTCTAGTTGATTTTCTAGAAAGTGTATTGGAGTAAGTCCTCTCAGATTTCCAAACGAATTGTTGGGTGTGGTTGTTAGAACCCCGCATTTTCAGTTCTTATACTCCTTAGCACTATCGTAAGCATCTTTATGAATCTCATCCAACTCATTAAGTTGGAGTTTCCTGTGGGCTCCTGCCTTTTCAAGTGAAATGTTTATCTGTTTAACAACCCAATATGCTATATGTTCTAACTCAATAAAATATTGCAAGTGCGCAGTGTCTAACTAGTAAATAACGGCAAGTACGGGTCGTTCCCACGAGGAGTGTGAAAATACTACTGCTAACTGATATCAAGAATAACTAATCAAATTCAGTATTTTCAGAAATTCGGAACAAATTAAATAACAAATAATTTTAAAAATAAACAATATGGAGAATGGATTATTACGGTTTTCGATTTCCACCAATTCAATCAGATAAACTATACTAATCTCTGTGTACTACTCAAGACAAATATCAAAATCAATCTCATGTCTCAAAAGATGGTATGTTGGATTCTAAAATATTGTTTTTCCGCTGTAATCTCATTCGCTTCATGGGTAGTGATTCTAAAGCATTAAATATCAACACTAAAGCATATCGCATCAAAGAATTTAACCAAGCACACAATATCAATCGAAAAGCATAAATAATCAAGAAAATTACAATTAACAATTGAATACCAAGCTATATGAAGAGAAATTACTATTCAATCAAATCATTATTAGAAATATCATTGTAGAGTTTATATAATTAAATTTGTTTCCATCTAAACCCTAACAAGCAATTTAGCAAAACATGGATTTTTCAAAAGCCATAAATAAATATATATGAAATCTCTTGCTAATCAAAAAGGAACTGGAAACCAAAACTTCAAACCCTTGTGTAACCCTTTGTTTCTCTGCAGACGTCTCTGCTGTGTAGTCGACCTCCTTTTTTTTATCTATGTTCGTTTTGTATATATAGTACTGTGAATAGTTCAATTGGGTCCAAAGAATTTCCCAAGAGCCCAACTTCTAACTCCAATTCTTACCCAAATCCAACTACAACACTGTAGATGGGGGAAAACGATTTGCTGGTTTTTCAGGGAATTGAAGAGACGAGTGTGTTATCGAGACTCCTCAACCGAGCAAACTGTTCAACCTCATACAGATGCACTGCAAAGGGAGTTCTTAGATTCGAGAGATCAATCTGTAGGACTCCGCCCTAAACTAAGTCAGTGGACGTTCCAGAGTCAATCCGGTCGCAAAGAGGGAGATGGGTTGATCTGTAGGAGGGAAGCTGAGAATTGTGTGGGATCCATGGTGATCAAGGATTGTGGATATATTGAAGGTTTCTGCAAGTTTTCTGTGAACTGATGAGTTCCGATAAATTCTGGTAGATTGATGAATTCTTGAGAGTAATTGCTCGAGAAATTCTGTGTAGACGAGTGTTGTTGTCCTCAATCATGGATTCAGAGACTTATTTATATTGTCAGAATAGTAAACACCTTGATCCCTGTAAGTGTGACGGTTTCTTGAGTGAAAGAGTTGGGAAGTGGGAAATCGGGGTGAAACCCGTTCCAGGTCGTGCGGAGACTTGGTTAACCGTCCACCCACTACTTTGCTAACTCCTTCAACCGTTTGCACGACTTACTCACATTTCTCATCGTGGATGAATCCACGTGCCGTAAGCCACCAGATCAAAACCCTAATTGATATCCCCCCCATGTGACGTGATTAATGTCTCACGAATCGTGGAGTCTGCATGGCAGACGTGTATTTAATTAGTCAGTTGTTGATTGTTTAGACAATGAGTCTAGGTTTTGTTGAATTGAGCATGAGTGATGAATGCTCAGTGATTCATGGATTGAACATGTATGTTGAGACGTAGTTCTTTAATGATGTTGACATTGCGCGTATTAGAAAAGATTGTAAATTCGACGATGAATTACTGAATATTGATAGTTGGGTCAATATTCAAGCAACTGAGCAAGTATTGCTCAATTCGACAAATCACTAAATATTGATAGTTGGATCAATATTCGAGCAACTGAGCAAGTATTTCTCAATTCGATGAATTACTGATAAATTACCGAATATTGATAGTTGGATCAATATTCGAGCAACTGAGCAAGTATTGCTCAATTCGACGAATTATTTATTGGTGACGTGGCCCAATAAAGTATTAATTAAAATATTGGTAGACTACCAAATATTATATAATTAATCTAGATGTTGATTGTTGAATCAGTATAAATTTATTAGTGTTTGAATTTTGCTCAGAATGATGATTTGTGAAGCGTTTATTCGAAAACCTAATTTTTGATCAATTGTTCATCAATTGATGAATCGCTGAAAATAGGTCATGAGTGATAGAGGGACCAACCACATGGGATGATGGACGTCCATGTGGCTCCCAAGTGCTCGAGTGAGCATGCACTAGGGTCCTTAGTTGGCCAGTTGGTAAAAGAATGATGATTTAAATGTCGGTTTCATCATTTATTGAAATAGTGCTCGATTGAGCATTAGGTGATAAAACCTAATTATGGAAAAGTAAGGGACCAACCAAGAGGTCATGAAACCGGACCTTGGTGGTCGTGGGACCAGCTGATGGTCATTTGATCAAACTCCAGGTTGGTTGGAAATAGTTTGGACCCAGTATGAGCGATTACGCAAATTTGGTCAAAATTATGAAAATGTGTGGGACCAGCTCGTTGCAAGCCTTAGAGCCGCCCTTGGTCGGTCAAGGGAACACGCCCGTGTCACTACAATGTCCATGTCTCAGTCTTGATAGTTTCGGTATTTTCTGGTGTGCGTTTGAGCAATATGTTGGATTTTCTGAAGAGTTTGATCTTTGACTGAAATTCTTGATTTTGCTCGAATGAGCAAAGTAGAACTTTGCTTGTTTCATCAATTTTTGAGAATATTAAAATAATGGTATTTTAATATTTTTCATGAATAGCTTAGTCGGTCATGTGACCATTTGAATTTTTTTTGGCTTTTTCATGGTTTGAGCAATATTTGAGAAAATATGAAGAAACCATGATTTTTTCTCAAACGGAGGAGTTTCATGAGATGAGGGAAATAATAATTATGAAAGCTTAAGGATTGTAAGTTGTGGGACTGGCCACGGCTAGGGCATGGCCGGCCGGCCAGGTAGCCCGGTCCCGCAACACCTTTCCTTATTTTATATTATTATTCCTCATGAAACCGTAAAATTATGGAAAAACCATGAGTTTTGTTGAATCGGAGGAGTTTCATGAGATTAGGGAAACAATAATTATGAAAAGACAAGGGATTGAAAGGTGTGCGACCGGCTACCGGCTAGGTTGCCCGGTTCCGCGACACCGTTCCCTATTTTATATTATTATTTCTCATGAAACCATGAAAATATGGAGAAACCGTGAGTTTTGCTCAAACAAGGAAAGTTGCTAGAATGAAGGAGTTTTTATGAGTTCATGAAAATAACAAAATAAGGAAAAATAATGAAAGAGGTATAGGACCGGCCATGGCTAGGGCACGGCCGGTGGGCCCGGCCCATGAGCGCCTCATTATTATTTTAATATTATTATTTTCCCTCTCCTGTTTTGTGCAGGATTCCTCGTTTGTCCATATTTTCGAATGCTCGTTCGTGCATTCGGGTGCTCGGTCGTGCATCATTGTCGAGTACACTTGCACCATTTTCTTGGGCCTCACTCGGTGATGGTCCAGATGCTCGATTGTCGAGTATTTATTACTAATTCATGAAATTTAATAGAGAATGATTCATGAAGCCGAGTAATAAAGGTGAGTAGTTATTTATTATCAATCCATAAGATCGGCAGTGGATTCTATTACGGATTCTGTTAGAGCATTGCTCGGTCGAACTCGCATGCGTTGCTATCTCAAGCATGTTTGTCAATGTTAGTGATCAAAACTATAAGTCTTGATTTCTAGTCTATTATAGCTAAGTCTCAGACTAGGATAGAAAGTGCAGTTGAGCTCAAAGACTTCATGGCGATTCATCATACAAGAAAAAGAACTACTCAAGGAACCAGTGAAATTTCTCGACAAAAAGGTATGTGAAGACTTGAACTTATCTGTCACCCAAAAGTCTATCTACTCTATCTCATACTCTTTGAGACAAGAAGTCGTATGCTATATATATAGACTTGAATTATACACATTTGGTATTTCGATCTGAGTATACCTCGCCTATCTATATCTCGAAATATGTGTTGGTAAGCTTTTCGCTTCAACCAAGTTTATCTTTACCTAGTGACGAGAGTCATGATATGTTTCAATCACTTTGAAAATTTCTTTGACGAGAAATAGTGTAACAACTGTATAACGTCCTTTAAGAATGTTTCGATGATTGAAATGAGAGTTTAGATTACATAACCAATGGTGGACATAAGCATTATTGTGGAAACACATTTATGTATAAGTCCCATTCCTTGAACCAAAGTTTGCGAACTTTGTTGATCAAGAGAACCGGAAGAATGACGTGAGCCAAGCCCGCGAACTCAGTCCGCGAACTGCCGAAGTTCTCTAACCCGAGAATTTCTGCTGGAGTTGACAAACTACTTGCGTGAAGCTAAGTCCGCGAACGCAGTCCGCGAATCGGCGAAGTTCTCAAACCCGAGAATTTCTGCTGGAGTTTGTAAACTCTGCCCGGTAACTTAAGTCCGCGAACCTAGTATGCGAACTTGAGAAGGTTGTATATCTGAAGATGATTTCTGAACTTAAACTTTAAAAAGACTAAGGAATGCAGTTTGCAAACCGTGGCTATAAAAGTTCATGAACCGATTCAAGTGAATCAAATCATCTTTGCTTCAATTGTGTCTTGTATAGTACATGAGATTTTCTTGTAATTGAACAACTCTCTAACTAGTTTATTTGAAGTCATTTGAACTAGTTATGGTGAAGAAGAACATGGTTGATATGAAATGCTCATATAGATAACCTTTTGGTTAACTATTATTGAACCAACAAGTGCATATGTTTGGGTACGGTTAACAAACCTAGAAGCGTGCATTGTCAAGTGTGTGTAACAAGCTAAGTTTTCCATCTAACGGTTGAGAAATATTAGGTTGAATCTAAATCTGGTTTTCATCCAACGGTGAATATTGAATGCTTTGTTACTAAGCTAACATTGATTGCAAACCCTGATTTGAAAGACTATATAAAAGAGACATCTAGTATTGTGCAAAACTAATCCCCACACCTTAGTGTGATACTAGTTTGAGTGCTAGAGTCTATTCTCCTTTAACCTTTGGTTTTCTTCTTCTAAAACCAGGTTAACGACTTAAAGACTTCATTGGGATTGTGAAGCCAGAACGATACTACTTTTATCGTAGTTGTGTGATCTGATCTTACATCTTCTATCGTACGAGTACAATCAGATTGATTGGATTGAGATTGATATCTCTGATAGGCAAGATATAAAAAGTAATCACAAACATCTTCGTCTCGTTGTTTGTGATTCCGCAACATCTTGTTTCGCTACCATACGATTAAGATTATTGTTAGGTGATTGATAACTCTAGGCTGTTCTTCGGGAATATAAGACCGGATTATCGATTGGTTCATATTCACCTTGATTATTATCAAAAAACGGAATGAAACTTTTAGGGTTTATATGTGGGAGACAGATTGATCCTTTGATAGACTTGTCTGTGGGAGACAGATTTGTTTGTTGTCAAAGCCTGCAATTTTTGGTCAGAGCAACTCTTAATTGTGGGTGAGATCAGCTAAGGGAATCAAGTGCGCAGTATCCTGCTGGGATCAGAGGTGTAGAAGCATAATTGTACCTTGGATCAGTGGGAGATTGATTTGGGTTCAACTACAGTCCAGTCCGAAGTTAGCTTGGAGTAGGCTAGTATCTGTAGCGGCTTAATACAATGTGTGTTCAATCTGGACTAGGTCCCGAGGTTTTTCTGCATTTGCGGTTTCCTCGTTAACAAAATTCTGGTGTCTGTGTTATTTCTATTTCCGCATCATATTGTTTATCTTTATAATTGAAATAATATAGGTTGTGCATTGTAGATCATCAATTAGAATATCCAACCTTTGGTTGTTGATTTAAATTGATTGATCCTTGGATATTGGTATTTGGTACCATCCATGTTATTCCTTGTGTTTGATTAAAGACTCGCTGATTTCTATTAGATCGAGTAAATCAAAACAAGAGAGAGGTATTAACTCCTTGAGATACTTTTACCTAGATTGAGTCTGACTGTCTAGTTGATTCTCTAGAAAGTAATTCGGAGTTAGTCCATACAGATTTCTAAGCGAAATATTGGGTGGTGTTGTTAGACCCCCGCTTTTTCAATTGGTATCAAAGCAGGCAAACACGTTTAAGACCTTACAAGTCTATGTTTGTAGCAATCTGAGTCTGAGGACAGAATCTCTTACGCATACCAAGATGCCTCCTAAAGCTTTCAACTATGTCAGCTGTCTCGGGAATACCTCAAAGGATTGTTCCTTAGTTGATTCTTCCGAATCCCGAGGTAGGAAGATTGTCTCATCTTGTGTTGATCACTCTTCCTCCAATGAGACATTGGACACAATGGGAAAAGCTGAAATGGAGCTCACCAGAATCGCAAAAATTCTATTGAGTTTGTTGATCTTCATAATCATGATCAACTCATCGATGAATTTGAAAAGTTTATTGATCGAGAACGTGCACTCTATAACATTATTGAGTCCTTCTCTAAGGATATTGAGAAACTTCTTCAAGAAAATAATCTACAACGTGAAAAGATTTGTGATCTTGAAAAGATTGTCAAAGAAGGGTCAATTAGAGAAAAACGTTTGATCAAGACGCATTCATCTGATCTTGACAGACTTCGTGTTCAAAAAGAGAAACTAGAAGCATCCCTTTCACTATCCCATGAACAGTGCAAGTCCTTGGAAAATTATAACTCTGTCTTAAGGAAAAATTCTTCTGTTCCAATTGTTTCTGACGTAGAATACAAGAAGAAATATCCTCCAGAGAAGATTGTGTCAGGAAAAGTTTACGTAACTTATCATCTTCTCACAGGGATGTGGAGTTAAAACAGATGCCGTTCTTTGCTTTTCCTCCACGAACCTGTACTTTCTGTGGAAAAGAGAACCACTATGCTATCCATTGTTTTTCCAGGAGGAAACAAATTGCTAATCTTCACAATTTACTTCACTTTTCTGTCAATGGAACAAATAGTCAGTCGACTACAACAATAAACCTTATATCCAAAGGAAACCAGAAAACTTATAAGAATGATCTCTTCCCTAAAAATCATTACAGGACCTTTGTGCATTCTAGTGGTACAAATTCGTGTGCTGCTAATGAAAGCAAGTCATGTGCTTATAAGAACAACTCTGGTAAATCTAAGTTTAGAGTATGGAGACCCATTTCAGAAAATCCTCTAGAACCAATCTCTAGAGGTCTTAGACTCAGTAATCATAAAGCTTCTTCTCTTGAGCCTTCAGGAAGGGCTGTGAGAAATTTCTCTAAATTTGAAAACAACCAAGGGAAGACAAGAAATACTGAGGTCAAACATCCAGGTGAAAAACACAATTATTCTCTCAATACCTATGGTGAGACTATGTCTCCCTCTGCTACCTAGTAGTAGAAAGTTTCATTCTTGTATCTAACTTGAGAGATACAAGGATGATGATTGAGAGATGCTCAAGTATTTAGTTGATTTTCATCTGTCTGATTGATAGCTTCTTTGTGTATTTCTTCATTGTGACTCTTCTAACCTGTTCATAAGCATTGAAAATGTCACACTATGCAGTTTTCCCTGTTTCCATCCTTTTTGTTCATATGTTCGGGTTAGCCCTCGGACGTCCATATCTCCTCAAGGAACTCTAGGGTTTCTGTCTAGGGTGTACTACTTAACATATATATATATATATACATATATCTCATATATGTGTTCTTAATCTTCAAAAAGGATGTCTATGGAAACTGTTCCTAAAGAAGAAGTAAACCCTACAGTGGAGGAAGACCTAAAAGGATGTGATCCATTTCAAGATTTTGTTCTGAATAAGATGCTCGAAAGAAAAGAGTATAATTCTTGGACTGGAGAATCTGTCAAGGATTTAATTCTCGTTCACGAGGTTAAAAACGAACTTCCTAACCTTCAATTGTTGATAAACCAGCTTATTGATGGACGTGCAAAAATCCTTGGTAATCAAAATATCTTAATCAGGAATCAGAAGAAAGTTATCCTTGACTGCGCCAAAGCTAGACATCTTGCTCGCATTGTTGACCGAAAAACTAATATGTTAACTCTTGAACATGGTGTTTTGAATGTCAAGAAGATCGAGGATATCAGCGATACTTACTTTGATGGTCCGTTTCCAAGGTATGAAGTGGTCAAAGAAATCTAATTCAGTTGTTGCGTAGTATGTCTTCTTTTTGATTTAGTTGGAAGAATAACTAGTGTTTGAATAACAATGATTGTGACTACACATAGATATTATGTTTCATCTTCTTGTTTTTTTTAGGTTTATTGGTATTAAATTCTAAAAATAGTTGGAGGATGATGTTTTGTAGTATTAATCTTTATGATTTGATATATTGCAATTTGTTATGGGATATTGATGTTTACGTCCGTGAACTATTTTTGTCCCATACTTTGTCAAAAGTAAAGTCGTTCGTGTTCGGTATTCACGTACTGGTAAAAGAATGAATGGACTTTTGGCAAATACAAAAGTTAAGCCTATATTGTCAATTATTTGATGGAAGATAGGTTAAAATCTTTTGTTTTCAAGGATTATGTCTATTATTGTCGTTATGCAAATAATGATTGAAAATAGAATGAATCCTTGTGTATTCCGCAGTATTGATCATCCCTGATCCATATTTTATGTATTACTGTGAGGCTCCGTAATGTATCTTATGTTGAGCATTATACAACCAAGTTGATTTTCTTAGCTTAGTTGTTCCGTGAGATATGTTATGTCGAGCATATTAAACTAAATTAATCATCTTGTTTGGTTATTTAGCAATTTCTCCGTAAGTATTCTTATGTAGAGCAAATGACAATTAAATTGATTACTTTTGTAATTAGTTTGATGTGTATTCCAATTAGATTAATTATCGGTTCTCTAGTAATTAATCTACTTGAGTATTTTCGTGACTCCATAAGATTTTCTTGTGTTGGGTATATGAACAGTTAAGCTAATCATTTTCTTATGGTTAACTTAGTCGTAGCTCCGTAAGTTATCTTATGTTGAGCACAATCAATTAAATTGGTCAGTATTTGTGTTTAATTTGATTGCGCATTCCGATTAAATTAATCATGGGTTTATTTGTGATTAATTTGATTGAGTTTTTGGATATAGAAAATCATTCTCATGGTTTTTGGTGTTCAATAAAAATCATTCTTTTCGTTTGAAATTAAGGTCGCTCGTTGTTGTTCTTTCGGGAATGACATCAAATGGGGGAGATTTCTTTTGAACTTGTGCTTAATGGTCATATTTCGAGGGGTGTGCGGCTGTGGAATTTTAGAGGGGTTATCTTGTATCTTTAAACTCCTTGATGAATGCATTTAGCTTCGGCTTTATAATTGCATCTAAATTAGTTGGTGTATATTTTTTCTTTTAGTCATGAAACGTCTCTTTCGGAAATTTCATTATGATCCCGTTCTTGTACCTTTGCCAATTTTATTGACAAAAAGAGGGAGAATTAATATGTAGTTCACACTACAAATATATATGGTTTTCGGATCATTGTGTAAGGGGGAGTGGTTTCCAAGTGAGATGGAGTATTGACTAAGGGGGGTGATACATATCACCATAGTATTATTGTTGAAGTTGTGATACAATTGGACTTTGACACTGTGTAATAATACTATGACACTGTATAACAATGATCGAGACCGGTGCGTTCTCATTGTTATTGCTACGGATCTTCAACAACGGTGATGCTCAACTTACAACCTTTGGGATCATTGGAGTACTTGGAAGTGACGAAGATTTCAAGGAATGTTGAAGATTAGACATGTGGAATAGGAGCTACTAAAGTTTCTTTATCTTTTTTGTATTCTATATGTATTGATAATTTTGTCATTAAAATTGACAAAGGGGGAGATTGTTAGAGCATTTCTCGGTCGAACTCGCATGCGTTGCTATCTCAAGCATGTTTGTCAATGTTAGTCATCAAAACTATAAGTCTTGATTTCTAGTCTATTATAGCTAAGTCTCGGACTAGGATAGAAAGTGTAGTTGATCTCAAGGACTTCATGGCGATTCATCATACAAGAAGAAGAACTACTCGAGGAGCCGGTGGAACTTCTCGACAAACAGGTATGTGAAGACTTGAACTTATCTGTCACTCAAAAGTCTATCTACTCTATATCCTACTCTTTGAGACAAGAAGTCGTATGCTATATATATATAGACTTGGATTATACAAATTTGGTATTTCGAGCCGAGTATACCTCGCCTATCTATATCTCGAAATATGTGTTGGTAAGATTTTCGCTTTAACCAAGTTTATCTTTACTTAGTGACGAAAGTCATGATATGTTTCTGTTTATGGGTGAAAACTGTTTCTACTGGTTTTGGTAAATTTGGGTGTGTGAAGATGAGAAAGAATCTAAACCCTAAACAAATGCACTGCACGAGAGTGCTTTTGATTCGAGAGATCAATCTATACAGTTCTAGCCTAAACCAAGAAATGGCCGTTCTAGACTTGCTTCGGTCACAAAGTGAAGGAGACGGTGTTGATCTTAGGGATGGAAGCGAAGAAGGTGTTGAGATTATGAAGGTGTTGGCTGTTTATGACTTGTATCAGAATGATAAACTGGCTTCCACAATGAAAGCTATCAGTTCTGGTATTTTCTGGATACCGATGACAACATTTGGTTTTTCTGTGTTTGTTCATGTTGTTTGGAAATAGGCGAAGGACCTATTTATACAAGTCATTGAGCGCAAACCCTCATCTCGTAGGAAGTGGAGGAAGTTGAGTGATGGAGTAGTGGAGTTGTGTAGGTGATTGCACGATCACGTCTTATCCCACTTCCCTCATCATCTTAACCGTCCATGCCTCCTGAAACGTTCTTATATATGGGCGCGTTGCATGCCGCACGCTGTAAGCCGCCAGACCAATACCCCAGTAAGTATCCCCCAGTTTGTGACATGTTTGATGTCTCGAGTAAGTGGGTCGATTTGTGGGACCCGCAGGAAATAGCACGTGATGCTATTAGGTTAAATAACTAAGTTATTTAAGAAATCGATATTCCTAAAATATCGTATATATTCTATGCATGTAATGCATCGAATATAATCAATATGTATGAAGCATCGCTATTTTAAAGCTAAATGGAGTAAGTCGCGGATTAAGCGTCTTAAAATAGCAGCATGTTCAGACATATTCAAGGGATCTTTTGAAGGCCGCTTTGGCGGGCCATCCCTTGGCCGATCACTCCCTGGGGTAGAGTGACGGACGGTGATCACCAAGGTGCCTCATTCGATGTTTAACTTTTAACCTAGGCTGTCTGACCCAGCTGGAAAAGTTAGACGGACGAGATGATCTACGACACATATTTGCGACCGTTGATGGATTTTTAGGGTTTTAAAGAGGTGTGCAAACATCACTCTTTAGCTTGACCGAAATCAAGCATGGACAACATTTTTGGTGGACCGACCGGGAATGCGTGTAGACGGACTGCCGGTGTGCATATCCGTACCACTTTGTCTCATGAAGGCTTGATCTAGGCCACTCAAGTTGACTGGTGTTGATGGTGGATTTTAGTTCAGGGCTAAAATTGTAAAACCAAATTTAACGCGCTGACATCCTGCAAAAAGTAAAGTCGTTTGATAAGTGATGAGTACCTCTTCACTTTATTTATTCGAAGCAATTCGATAAATATACAAAATTCACCTAGAATGGTGCATGTAGCAATAATCCCAAATATTCTGTGAATTTATAGCATTATCAATTAATGCATGATTTGCCTAGTATTTCCTATGTTATTCCTCGCCGAACTCTCATTATTACCATGACATGACGACTGAGTGTTCACTCTCAGCAGAGTAGCATGAATCTCCAAGTGCCAATTTCGAGACATGCATGAAATACCCGTACATGTTATACCATTCTCTAACAAAGAGAATCTCGTATCGGCGTGCTTATATTAGCCCGGTCGAGCATGTTTAATTTCCTAATGGAAATCTGTATTGTCCGTATCAGTCTCAGAAACGATCACGTCCACGCAAGTTGACCGCGTGATTTAACCAGCCTAGACGAGCCCTAACAAGAGCAGACGATCACTGAGATGACCACCTGAGGGCCCGCTTATGCCCTAGCCGGTCGAACACCAAACTATACTCCCAACACCTGCTGAACGCCAGCCCTAAAATAGGGTGGCCGTGAAAGGCTCGAACGAGCGAGACTGATCAGGTCAGTCTTAAAATTGTCACAACCATCCAACTTCGCCAGCCTAGTTGGACGGCTTAGATCATCCCCCAATTGATCAGTGAAGCGCTAATGTACACATTGGCGGCCCACTCCTCACCTACCCGATCGGCTTTCTCACGGCAATGCCATGGAGTAATGAACGTTTGCTCGAAACATGGCTGGCGTGACGCTTTAATAAATCGCGGAAATTCCACTAGTGTCTTAAAACGATCACAACCATCCAACTTAGCCAGCATATTTGGATGTCTTAGATCGCACCTAGGACCATCAGGAAGGTGCACATATGTTCACCGTCAGCCCAACATGGGACCCACACGATCGGTTTCTCCAAAGGAGAAGCGTGGCTTGCCAAACCGTTTGGCCAAAGTCATGCGTGCGCGACTGTGTAAAAACAATAATTAGGGTTTGCGGCGTTGCATACATGTCGTAGTTTGATCACGACCATCCATCTTCACCAGCTTGGATGGAAGGTGTAGATATAGACTTAAGAGGTACCGAGAGTGTCAACGTGATCACGGTGGGCCCACCTTTGCATGTGGCCGTCCGTCCTAGGCAGACTAGGACTCAACACCTCGAAATGCACGCCCAAAGGTGGCACGCCGTGCAGCTTCCAAAAATTTCCGCGACAATGGATTTCTACCGCAAACCGATCTCAACCACTCACCTTTGCCGGTCAAATTGAGTGGCCTAGATTGCACCTTCGCGAGAAGAGACAGCATGGACATGTACACCGGCAGGCCGTCTACACGCATGCCTGCTCGGTCCCACCAAAAATGGCGACCATGCTTGAATTCGATCGAGCAAAAGAGTGATGCTTGCGCACCTATTAAAAAACCTAAAATTCCATAAATGGTCGCAAATGAGAGTCGCAAACCATCTCGTCCGTCCAACTTCACTAGCTTGGTCGGATAGCCTAGGTTAAAAGCTAGACGACCAGTGAGGCACCTCGATGATCACCGTCCGCCACTCTTCCACAGAAAGTAATCGGCTAGAGCGTGGCTCGCCCATGCAGCCTTCAAACGACCACTTGAAGATGGTTGGACGTGATGCAATTTTAAGACGCTTGCTCCGCGACTTATTCGGACAAGCTTTAAAACATCGATGCCTCATACATGCTGATTGTTTATGATGCATTACATGCATCGAACATACACGGTATTTCATGAATATCGATTTCTTAGATAACTTAGTTATTTAACTTAGCACCATATGCTACTTCTTGTGGGTACCACAACCCACTCATTCGAGACATCAAGCATGTCACAAACTGGGGGATACTTACTGGGGTATTAGTATGGCGGTTTACAGCGTGCACCGTGCAAAGCACCATCATAATAACGTGTCAGGAGGCGTGGACAGTTAAGATGATGAGGGAAGTGGGCTAAGACGTGATCGTGCAACCACCCACACGACCCCACTAGTCAATCACTCAACTTCCTCCACTTCCTACGAGAAGGTTTGCGCTCAATGACTTGTATAAATAGGTCCTTCACCTATTTCCAAACAGGACAGACGAACACAGAAAAACCAAGTGTTGTCATCATGTCCAGAAAACATCCATAGCTGATTGCCTACATTATTGCAAGCCAGTTCATAATTCTGATACAAGTCATAAATAGCCAACACCTTCACAATCTCAACACCTTCTTCGCTTCCCTCTCTAAGATCAACCCCATCTTCTTCACTTTGTGATCGAAGCAAGTCTGGAGCGACCATTTCTTGGTTTAGGCCAGAATTGTATAGATTGATCTCTCGAATCATAAATCACTCCCGTGCAGTGAATTTTTTTAGGGTTTAGATTCATTTCTCATCCACGCGCACTCAAAATTACCAAAACCAGTAGAAATAGTTTTCACCCATAAACAATTGGCGACCACAGTGGGAGATTAGTCTCTCGGTTGTGAAGACAATTTCTTCAGTACCCAATACCATTTGGATGATTTCAAATGGTTGGTCTTAGGAATCCCCCAACAACCTCAAATCCCGATCGAAGACCTTCCAATGGAAGTACTCCTCTTCCCAACGGTGTATCTGATGGTGTAACCGGAAGAATCCCAACATTGATCGAGTTAGCATGGGTGAAGGAGATTCACATGAATAACATGGACCTGATCAAAGAAGTGGTAAATGGTATACTCGATCTCCTCATCAAGATGACGTCAGATATGAGCGTTCTTACCACAGAGACTTCTACACTGGGGACTAATCCTCCTCAAATCAATAGTTTCACTATGAACCAGAGGCCAGTGGATCAGGAAGCGTCTTCTCTAGTGGAAAGCTTATGCGAACTTTTACACCTCTCAAAGAATCAACGGGCGGAAACGTTTGCTGCAATCAACCAGATAACCCTGTACGTGTAGTTAACACATTTGTATCCAGAAGCTACGAAAACACTAGAGATGTCTGTGAATAACGTCACATTTACAGAAGAAGACATGATGGCGGAAGAATGTCACAACCGGGCCCTACACGTTACTGCACGCATCAAGGATTCAGAGTTCAAGAGGGCTCTCATCAACATAGGAGCGTCTTCGAATGTGATTACTCTCAAGACTCTCAGGACGGCCACGATGACAGACTTTGAAGGAAACCAAACCAACACGTACGTGTATGTCAATCTGAATTTATCTGTAGAACCCGTTCAGTCAAAAGTGAAATTCGAAGTCATAGAAAAGGATCCGGACTACCATATGATACTGGGGAGACTTTGGCTTCATGACAATAGGATTGTCCCTTCGACGTGTCATCAGTTCCTGAAGACTATGCTGAATAAAGAAGTCGTTCGTATTCCTGCATCGCTGTCTCCTTACGCACCGATATGTGGAGTAGAATTATTTGAACCCAGAGAAGCTCCGCGGACAAAGTTCATTGCATCATATTCCCCACGTGGGCGTCAATCCAGGAGGAGGACCGACTTGCATCATTAAGGGCTAAGCCCCACGATGCATCTTTGCTGACAAGACGTTCTTCTTCATCCGGTGAAGCCGCGACCCACGTTCACAGTAAGAGGCAGCGAACTTTTATGGCGATCCTGATTAGAAAGGGAAAACTTTGTACCGACGCCGCTATTAGAAATTAGCAGGGCAGACTGTTTCCCAGTCTCTCCGCCCAGTGGAATGATACAACAACGACGAGCCACAGGAAGAGGTGTTGGATGCTCCATGACAGTTGCAAGATGGCACCAACTCCGCGACTGATGAGCTCAAAATCATTAATATCGGAATGAAGAATCTCCCAGGCCTATCTCTATCAGCTCAACCTTGTGTATGGATGAACGCACGAAGCTCGTGGAACTTCTCAAAGAATACCGGGACATATTCGCTTGGACGTATGAAGAAATGCCCTGTTTAGAAAAAAATTGGTCACCCATCATCTACATGTCATACCTGGATCCAAGCCGGTCAAACAATCTCCGAAGCAGTTCAGAAACGAGGTAGAAGAACAAATCAAGACTGAGATTCAGAAGTTGCTAGCTGCTGGCTTCATCAAATCCATTCATCATCCAACCTGGTTGGCTAATGTGGTTACGGTAAAAAAGAAAAATGGACAGATCAGGTGCTGTGTGAATTTCAGAGACTTGAACAGATGCTGCCCCAAAGATGATTTTCCTCTACCTAACATCGACAAGTTAGTGAATGCCACCAACGGACACAACATGTTCTCCTTCATGGATGGATATAGCGGCTACAATCAGATAAGGATGTATGAGCATGACGCGAGTAAGACAGCTTTTCGAACTCATCCCATAAATTTTTATTATACTGTAATGCCATTTAGTTTAAAGAATACCGGTGCAACGTATCAACGCGCTATGACGGCAATCTTCCACGACATGATGCATAAGAAAGTTGAAGACTACGTGGATGATATAGTAGTCAAATAAAAATCTTGGGCGGCCCACGTAGGAGTCTTACGACAAGTGTTTGAGTGCCGTGAATACAAGTTGAAGATGAATCCTTTGGAATGCGCTTTTGGTTTTTTTCAGGAAAATTTATGGGATTCCAGGTGACTGCTGAGGGAATCAAAGTGGGCCCATCCAAGACTCAAGCTATACTCACGATATCGCCTCCGTGAAATGTGAAAGAACTCCAAGGATTCATGGCAAGAAAGCGTTTCGGAAGATTCAACGAACATTGTCATCTTCAAATCATCATAAAGGGTTCGCCTTTATGTCATCCCAGACGAGAGCGAGCGCAGGACATCTTCAGATCTACTGAAGCCGACACCTTAAAGGAGCATCCTCAAGAAGATAACGATGTCCGTGCATCATGTCGAGAAAGAATCCGGGCGAATCACTTTGTCAGACGATGGTGCATGTCTATCGTGCTATGTTGGAAAATCTGCGCTTATGGTCATCCTCTGGACTTCGTGGAGCTGTTGAACGCTTATCTACAACATCATCTGCCCTGCTAGAAAAAACCAGGCCTGACAGTAGAGAAGAGCCTCATGATGTTCGTGGAAGCATACATATCCCAAACAGGCAATACAACCTTCAGCCGTCCGTAAGCAGTTTCGTTGAAGCAGCAAGAGGAAAGCCACCGAGATACAACATCCTGCGCGTCCAAAATCGCCTCCAGTACCACATGCACGACTGCCACAATGATGAAACAACGTCCAAAATATTCCATACCTGGCTCGACAGCAGCAACATCAACGAGAGACGCTTTCAGAATTTCGTCTCCCGTAGGAGAAGTAGTTGCATTACCAAAGGAGATTGCACCTGGGACTTAAGAGGTACATACAGATTCTGCATGAAAATAAATTCATCATATTTGCAGAGCCTATTAATTAATTCATTCGCATGAAGAAACTTCCCTACTCCTCAAAGACATGATCCAAAGGTGATAATAGCAAAGGAGTGTGACTGTGGACTGCTTAGAACTGCCCATCTCGAAGATGGTGAATTTATAGAAATGCAAGCACGCTATCATTATGATTCCAAGATGTCCAAAGACGAGGATATACTCAAGAGATCAGACGTATTGTCAAAGACCAGTGATATTCCTGGACGTCTATGAAACGAAACACAGACGTAAAGACGGCCTCATGAACCCAGTGTGACGACGTCCATAAATTCGAAGGCTCAGTGGATACTCGTGGGCATGGGGCTGTCTCCCTCTCTTTTCATTTCATGAGGAAGCATCAAGGAAGCTATCGGTTCCATCATTAGCTTCTCCCTCTAATAACGAGACAAGCTCTACCACTATATGAAGACCGTCAAGTTCGTGAACGTAGCTATCACGCCTCTTACTGCCAGTCTCTTCTGATCACAGCTGCAGCTAAGAACCGTTGTTCGTTTGTTGATACCAGTGCCCGAGCTTCACCATAGCAACAACCACTACAGAGAGAGGTAATCCGAACTTCTGCATATTTTATTTTCCTACGGAGAAGTAATAGATTCGCGGAGGAGAGATGGCGATATCTTTATTATGTCAAGGACTTCTTCAACACAAGAGAGAGGGTCAATCAAGGAGCATGTAATTCGCAAGGGAAAATTAAACTGAAGAAGAAGCCTCTTAAATGCTCTCTCCAGAAGCCGCTTCGACGTTCGCTTCAGAAGATGCTTCAACGCTCTCTCTAAAAGAAGAAGCTGCTTCAACGCTCTCTCCAGAAGCCGCTTCGACGTTCGCTTCAGAAGATGCTTCAACGCTCTCTCCAGAAAAAGAAGCTGCTTCAAGGCTCTCTCCAGAAGCCGCTTCGACGTTCGCTTCAGAATCTTCTTAAACACTCTCTCCGGAACCCGCTTCGACGTTCTCTCCAGAAGCCGCTTCGACATTCGATTCAGAAGATGCTTCAACGCTCTCTCAAGAAGAAGAAGATGCTTCAACGCTCTCTCCAGA